>NW_027189479.1:34123-120932 GCF_040958095.1 Procambarus clarkii
AAAACAATGTGTTTTCATTAGAAATAACTAAAATGTTTTTGATTTTCCGATTATATTAACGAGGGAAGATGTACACGTAAAACCGCTCTAATCCGGCTGAAACGTCGATATATGCAATAAAAACCGAACTTCTCCCCTTTTCAATATCTTACTCTGTATTTTAACGAGAAACAAATAGATGATTGAAAACGAAGTATTTAAGGTTATTATCTAATCAATTATGTGTTTGCATCATTTTTATCGTATATATATGAATTAATACCCATGGACTGAAAATTCACAAAAACATGGAAAACGGCAAAATATTGCCTAATTCGATGATATTTTGTTTAAATCAAATGAAGGAAAAGGGGATGATAAACGTCAAAATATTGCTAAATTCGATGATTTTTCGTACGAAACAAAATGCAAGAAAACTTGCTTAAAATGCAATATTATGCGAAATTCTGACATTTCAAGGCCAAATCACATATCGTGATACTACATGAAATAAAATCGAAATATTGGTAAAAATGAATATATTTACGTAATATCAAACTACATGAAAAACGTGAAAAAAGTCACTATTTAACCATATTTGAGGATTTTAACTTAGAATCATAGAGCGAGGTTTCGTATTATTTAGATCCAAGAAAAGACATATGACAATGTTGTTTCCAATACAAATGATAAAAATCAATGTGTTTTCATTAGAATTAACTAAAATGTTCCTGATTTTCCGTTTATATTACTGATGGAAGATGAACACGTAAAACCGCTCTATTTCGGCTGAAACGTCGATATATGCAATAAAAACAGAACTTCTCCCCTTTTCAATATCTTACTCAGTATTTTAACGAGAAACAAATAGTTGATTGAAAATGAAGTATTTATGGTTATTATCTAATCAATTATGTGTTTGCATCATTTTTATCGTATATATAATGAATTAATACCCATAGACTGAAAATTCACAAAAACGTGGAAAAACGTCAAAATATTGCTAAATTCGATGATTTTTCGTACGAAACAAAATGCAAGAAAACTTGCTTAAAATGCAATATTATGCGAAATTCTGAGATTTGAAGGCCAAATCACATATCGTGATACTACATGAAATAGTATCGAAATATTGGTAAAAATGAATATATTTACGTAATATCAAACTACATGAAAAACGTGAAAAAAGTCACTATATAACCATATTTGAGGATTTTAACTTCAAATCATAGAGCGAGGTTTCGTATTATTTAGATCCAAGAAAAGACATATGACAATGTTGTTTCCAATACAAATGATATAAAACGTGTTTTCACTAATGTGTTTTCATTAGAAATAACTAAAATGTTCTTGATTTTCCGTTTATATTAACGATGGAAGATGTACACGTAAAACCGCTCTAATCCGGCTGAAACGTCGATATATGCAATAAAAACCGAACTTCTCCCCTTTTCAATATCTTACTCAGTATTTTAACGAGAAACAAATAGATGATTGAAAATGAAGTATTTAAGGTTATTATCTAATCAATTATGTGTTTGCATCATTTTTATCGTATATATATATGAATTAATACCCATGGACGGAAAATTCACAAAAACGTGGAAAACGGCAAAATATTGCCTAATTCGATGATATTTTGTTTAAATCACATGAAGGAAAAAGAGATGATAAACGTTAAAATATTGCTAAATTCGATGATTTTTCGTACGAAACAAAATGCAAGAAAACTTGCTTAAAATGCAATATTATGCGAAATTCTGGGATTTGAAGGCCAAATCACATATCGTGATACTACATGAAATAGTATCGAAATATTGGTAAAAATGAATATATTTACGTAATATCAAACTACATGAAAAACGTAAAAAAAGTCACTATATAACCATATTTGAGGATTTTAACTTCAAATCATAGAGCGAGGTTTCGTATTATTTAGTTCCAAGAAAAGACATATGACAATGTTGTTTCCAATACAAATGATAAAAAACAATGTTTTCATTAGAATTAACTATCATGTTATTGATTTTCCATTTATATTAACGAGGGAAGATGTACACGTAAAACCGCTCTAATCCGGCTGAAACGTCGATATATGCAATAAAAACCGAACTTCTCCCCTTTTCAATATCTTACTCAGTATTTTAACGAGAAACAAATATATGATTGAAAATGAAGTATTTATGGTTATTATCTAATCAATTATGTGTTTGCATCATTTTTATCGTATATATATGAATTAATACCCATGGACTGAAAATTCACAAAAACGTGGAAAACGGCAAAATATTGCCTAATTCGATGATATTTTGTTTAAATCACATGAAGGAAAAGGGGATGATAAACGTCAAAATATTGCTAAATTCGATGATTTTTTGTGCGAAACAAAATGCAAGAAAACTTGCTTAAAATGCAATATTTTGCGAAATTTTGAGATTTGAAAGCCAAATCACATATCGTGATACTACATGAAATAGTATTGAAATATTAGTAAAAATGAAAATATTTACGTAATATCAAACTACATGAAAATCGTGAAAAAAGTCACTATTTAACCATATTTGAGGATTATAACTTAGAATCATAGAGCGAGGTTTCGTATTATTTAGATCCAAGAAAAGACAAATGACAATGTTGTTTCCAATACAAATGATAAAAAACAATGTGTTTTCATTAGAAATAACTAAAATGTTTTTGATTTTCCGATTATATTAACGAGGGAAGATGTACACGTAAAACCGCTCTAATCCGGCTGAAACGTCGATATATGCAATAAAAACCGAACTTCTCCCCTTTTCAATATCTTACTCTGTATTTTAACGAGAAACAAATAGATGATTGAAAACGAAGTATTTAAGGTTATTATCTAATCAATTATGTGTTTGCATCATTTTTATCGTATATATATGAATTAATACCCATGGACTGAAAATTCACAAAAACATGGAAAACGGCAAAATATTGCCTAATTCGATGATATTTTGTTTAAATCAAATGAAGGAAAAGGGGATGATAAACGTCAAAATATTGCTAAATTCGATGATTTTTCGTACGAAACAAAATGCATGAAAACTTGCTTAAAATGCAATATTATGCGAAATTCTGAGATTTCAAGGCCAAATCACATATCGTGATACTACATGAAATAAAATCGAAATATTGGTAAAAATGAATATATTTACGTAATATCAAACTACATGAAAAACGTGAAAAAAGTCACTATTTAACCATATTTGAGGATTTTAACTTAGAATCATAGAGCGAGGTTTCGTATTATTTAGATCCAAGAAAAGACATATGACAATGTTGTTTCCAATACAAATGATAAAAATCAATGTGTTTTCATTAGAATTAACTAAAATGTTCCTGATTTTCCGTTTATATTACTGATGGAAGATGAACACGTAAAACCGCTCTATTTCGGCTGAAACGTCGATATATGCAATAAAAACAGAACTTCTCCCCTTTTCAATATCTTACTCAGTATTTTAACGAGAAACAAATAGTTGATTGAAAATGAAGTATTTATGGTTATTATCTAATCAATTATGTGTTTGCATCATTTTTATCGTATATATAATGAATTAATACCCATAGACTGAAAATTCACAAAAACGTGGAAAAACGTCAAAATATTGCTAAATTCGATGATTTTTCGTACGAAACAAAATGCAAGAAAACTTGCTTAAAATGCAATATTATGCGAAATTCTGAGATTTGAAGGCCAAATCACATATCGTGATACTACATGAAATAGTATCGAAATATTGGTAAAAATGAATATATTTACGTAATATCAAACTACATGAAAAACGTGAAAAAAGTCACTATATAACCATATTTGAGGATTTTAACTTCAAATCATAGAGCGAGGTTTCGTATTATTTAGATCCAAGAAAAGACATATGACAATGTTGTTTCCAATACAAATGATATAAAACGTGTTTTCACTAATGTGTTTTCATTAGAAATAACTAAAATGTTCTTGATTTTCCGTTTATATTAACGATGGAAGATGTACACGTAAAACCGCTCTAATCCGGCTGAAACATCGATATATGCAATAAAAACCGAACTTCTCCCCTTTTCAATATCTTACTCAGTATTTTAACGAGAAACAAATAGATGATTGAAAATGAAGTATTTAAGGTTATTATCTAATCAATTATGTGTTTGCATCATTTTTATCGTATATATATATGAATTAATACCCATGGACGGAAAATTCACAAAAACGTGGAAAACGGCAAAATATTGCCTAATTCGATGATATTTTGTTTAAATCACATGAAGGAAAAAGAGATGATAAACGTTAAAATATTGGTAAATTCGATGATTTTTCGTACGAAACAAAATGCAAGAAAACTTGCTTAAAATGCAATATTATGCGAAATTCTGGGATTTGAAGGCCAAATCACATATCGTGATACTACATGAAATAGTATCGAAATATTGGTAAAAATGAATATATTTACGTAATATCAAACTACATGTAAAACGTAAAAAAAGTCACTATATAACCATATTTGAGGATTTTAACTTCAAATCATAGAGCGAGGTTTCGTATTATTTAGTTCCAAGAAAAGACATATGACAATGTTGTTTCCAATACAAATGATAAAAAACAATGTTTTCATTAGAATTAACTATAATGTTATTGATTTTCCATTTATATTAACGAGGGAAGATGTACACGTAAAACCGCTCTAATCCGGCTGAAACGTCGATATATGCAATAAAAACCGAACTTCTCCCCTTTTCAATATCTTACTCAGTATTTTAACGAGAAACAAATATATGATTGAAAATGAAGTATTTATGGTTATTATCTAGTCAATTATGTGTTTGCATCATTTTTATCGTATATATATGAATTAATACCCATGGACTGAAAATTCACAAAAACGTGGAAAACGGCAAAATATTGCCTAATTCGATGATATTTTGTTTAAATCACATGAAGGAAAAGGGGATGATAAACGTCAAAATATTGCTAAATTCGATGATTTTTTGTGCGAAACAAAATGCAAGAAAACTTGCTTAAAATGCAATATTTTGCGAAATTTTGAGATTTGAAAGCCAAATCACATATCGTGATACTACATGAAATAGTATTGAAATATTAGTAAAAATGAAAATATTTACGTAATATCAAACTACATGAAAATCGTGAAAAAAGTCACTATTTAACCATATTTGAGGATTATAACTTAGAATCATAGAGCGAGGTTTCGTATTATTTAGTTCCAAGAAAAGACAAATGACAATGTTGTTTCCAATACAAATGATAAAAAACAATGTGTTTTCATTAGAAATAACTAAAATGTTTTTGATTTTCCGATTATATTAACGAGGGAAGATGTACACGTAAAACCGCTCTAATCCGGCTGAAACGTCGATATATGCAATAAAAACCGAACTTCTCCCCTTTTCAATATCTTACTCTGTATTTTAACGAGAAACAAATAGATGATTGAAAACGAAGTATTTAAGGTTATTATCTAATCAATTATGTGTTTGCATCATTTTTATCGTATATATATGAATTAATACCCATGGACTGAAAATTCACAAAAACGTGGAAAACGGCAAAATATTGCCTAATTCGATGATATTTTGTTTAAATCAAATGAAGGAAAAGGGGATGATAAACGTCAAAATATTGCTAAATTCGATGATTTTTCGTACGAAACAAAATGCATGAAAACTTGCTTAAAATGCAATATTATGCGAAATTCTGAGATTTCAAGGCCAAATCACATATCGTGATACTACATGAAATAGAATCGAAATATTGGTAAAAATGAATATATTTACGTAATATCAAACTACATGAAAAACGTGAAAAAAGTCACTATTTAACCATATTTGAGGATTTTAACTTAGAATCATAGAGCGAGGTTTCGTATTATTTAGATCCAAGAAAAGACATATGACAATGTTGTTTCCAATACAAATGATAAAAATATATGTGTTTTCATTAGAATTAACTAAAATGTTCCTGATTTTCCGTTTATATTACTGATGGAAGATGAACACGTAAAACCGCTCTATTTCGGCTGAAACGTCGATATATGCAATAAAAACAGAACTTCTCCCCTTTTCAATATCTTACTCAGTATTTTAACGAGAAACAAATAGTTGATTGAAAATTAAGTATTTAAGGTTATTATCTAATCAATTATGTGTTTGCATCATTTTTATCGTATATATAATGAATTAATACCCATAGACTGAAAATTCACAAAAACGTGGAAAAACGTCAAAATATTGCTAAATTCGATGATTTTTCGTACGAAACAAAATGCAAGAAAACTTGCTTAAAATGCAATATTATGCGAAATTCTGAGATTTGAAGGCCAAATCACATATCGTGATACTACATGAAATAGTATCGAAATATTGGTAAAAATGAATATATTTACGTAATATCAAACTACATGAAAAACGTGAAAAAAGTCACTATATAACCATATTTGAGGATTATAACTTAGAATCATAGAGCGAGGTTTCGTATTATTTAGATCCAAGAAAAGACAAATGACAATGTTGTTTCCAATACAAATGATAAAAAACAATGTGTTTTCATTAGAAATAACTAAAATGTTTTTGATTTTCCGATTATATTAACGAGGGAAGATGTACACGTAAAACCGCTCTAATCCGGCTGAAACGTCGATATATGCAATAAAAACCGAACTTCTCCCCTTTTCAATATCTTACTCTGTATTTTAACGAGAAACAAATAGATGATTGAAAACGAAGTATTTAAGGTTATTATCTAATCAATTATGTGTTTGCATCATTTTTATCGTATATATATGAATTAATACCCATGGACTGAAAATTCACAAAAACGTGGAAAACGGCAAAATATTGCCTAATTCGATGATATTTTGTTTAAATCAAATGAAGGAAAAGGGGATGATAAACGTCAAAATATTGCTAAATTCGATGATTTTTCGTACGAAACAAAATGCATGAAAACTTGCTTAAAATGCAATATTATGCGAAATTCTGAGATTTCAAGGCCAAATCACATATCGTGATACTACATGAAATAGAATCGAAATATTGGTAAAAATGAATATATTTACGTAATATCAAACTACATGAAAAACGTGAAAAAAGTCACTATTTAACCATATTTGAGGATTTTAACTTAGAATCATAGAGCGAGGTTTCGTATTATTTAGATCCAAGAAAAGACATATGACAATGTTGTTTCCAATACAAATGATAAAAATATATGTGTTTTCATTAGAATTAACTAAAATGTTCCTGATTTTCCGTTTATATTACTGATGGAAGATGAACACGTAAAACCGCTCTATTTCGGCTGAAACGTCGATATATGCAATAAAAACAGAACTTCTCCCCTTTTCAATATCTTACTCAGTATTTTAACGAGAAACAAATAGTTGATTGAAAATTAAGTATTTAAGGTTATTATCTAATCAATTATGTGTTTGCATCATTTTTATCGTATATATAATGAATTAATACCCATAGACTGAAAATTCACAAAAACGTGGAAAAACGTCAAAATATTGCTAAATTCGATGATTTTTCGTACGAAACAAAATGCAAGAAAACTTGCTTAAAATGCAATATTATGCGAAATTCTGAGATTTGCAGGCCAAATCACATATCGTGATACTACATGAAATAGTATCGAAATATTGGTAAAAATGAATATATTTACGTAATATCAAACTACATGAAAAACGTGAAAAAAGTCACTATATAACCATATTTGAGGATTTTAACTTCAAATCATAGAGCGAGGTTTCGCATTATTTAGATCCAAGAAAAGACATATGACAATGTTGTTTCCAATACAAATGATATAAAACGTGTTTTCACTAATGTGTTTTCATTAGAAATAACTAAAATGTTCTTGATTTTCCGTTTATATTAACGATGGAAGATGTACACGTAAAACCGCTCTAATCCGGCTGAAACGTCGATATATGCAATAAAAACCGAACTTCTCGCCTTTTCAATATCTTACTCAGTATTTTAACGAGAAACAAATAGATGATTGAAAATGAAGTATTTAAGGTTATTATCTAATCAATTATGTGTTTGCATCATTTTTATCGTATATATATATGAATTAATACTCATGGACGGAAAATTCACAAAAACGTGGAAAACGGCAAAATATTGCCTAATTCGATGATATTTTGTTTAAATCACATGAAGGAAAAAGAGTTGATAAACGTTAAAATATTGCTAAATTCGATGATTTTTCGTACGAAACAAAATGCAAGAAAACTTGCTTAAAATGCAATATTATGCGAAATTCTGGGATTTGAAGGCCAAATCACATATCGTGATACTACATGAAATAGTATCGAAATATTGGTAAAAATGAATATATTTACGTAATATCAAACTACATGAAAAACGTAAAAAAAGTCACTATATAACCATATTTGAGGATTTTAACTTCAAATCATAGAGCGAGGTTTCGTATTATTTAGTTCCAAGAAAAGACATATGACAATGTTGTTTCCAATACAAATGATAAAAAACAATGTGTTTTCATTAGAATTAACTATATTGGTATTGATTTTCCATTTATATTAACGAGGGAAGATGTACACGTAAAACCGCTCTAATCCGGCTGAAACGTCGATATATGCAATAAAAACCGAACTTCTCCCCTTTTCAATATCTTACTCAGTATTTTAACGAGAAACAAATATATGATTGAAAATGAAGTATTTATGGTTATTATCTAATCAATTATGTGTTTGCATCATTTTTATCGTATATATATGAATTAATACCCATGGACTGAAAATTCACAAAAACGTGGAAAACGGCAAAATATTGCCTAATTCGATGATATTTTGTTTAAATCACATGAAGGAAAAGGGGATGATAAACGTCAAAATATTGCTAAATTCGATGATTTTTTGTACGAAACAAAATGCAAGAAAACTTGCTTAAAATGCAATATTTTGCGAAATTTTGAGATTTGAAAGCCAAATCACATATCGTGATACTACATGAAATAGTATTGAAATATTGGTAAAAATGAATATATTTACGTAATATCAAACTTCATGAAAATCGTGAAAAAAGTCACTATTTAACCATATTTGAGGATTATAACTTAGAATCATAGAGCGAGGTTTCGTATTATTTAGATCCAAGAAAAGACAAATGACAATGTTGTTTCCAATACAAATGATAAAAAACTATGTGTTTTCATTAGAAATAACTAAAATGTTTTTGATTTTCCGATTATATTAACGAGGGAAGATGTACACGTAAAACCGCTCTAATCCGGCTGAAACGTCGATATATGCAATAAAAACCGAACTTCTCCCCTTTTCAACATCTTACTCTGTATTTTAACGAGAAACAAATAGATGATTGAAAACGAAGTATTTAAGGTTATTATCTAATCAATTATGTGTTTGCATCATTTTTATCGTATATATATGAATTAATACCCATGGACTGAAAATTCACAAAAACGTGGAAAACGGCAAAATATTGCCTAATTCGATGATATTTTGTTTAAATCAAATGAAGGAAAAGGGGATGATAAACGTCAAAATATTGCTAAATTCGATGATTTTTCGTACGAAACAAAATGCAAGAAAACTTGCTTAAAATGCAATATTATGCGAAATTCTGAGATTTCAAGGCCAAATCACATATCGTGATACTACATGAAATAGAATCGAAATATTGGTAAAAATGAATATATTTACGTAATATCAAACTAAATGAAAAACGTGAAAAAAGTCACTATTTAACCATATTTGAGGATTTTAACTTAGAATCATAGAGCGAGGTTTCGTATTATTTAGATCCAAGAAAAGACATATGACAATGTTGTTTCCAATACAAATGATAAAAATCAATGTGTTTTCATTAGAATTAACTAAAATGTTCCTGATTTTCCGTTTATATTACTGATGGAAGATGAACACGTAAAACCGCTCTATTTCGGCTGAAACGTCGATATATGCAATAAAAACAGAACTTCTCCCCTTTTCAATATCTTACTCAGTATTTTAACGAGAAACAAATAGTTGATTGAAAATGAAGTATTTAAGGTTATTATCTTATCAATTATGTGTTTGCATCATTTTTATCGTATATATAATGAATTAATACCCATAGACTGAAAATTCACAAAAACGTGGAAAAACGTCAAAATATTGCTAAATTCGATGATTTTTCGTACGAAACAAAATGCAAGAAAACTTGCTTAAAATGCAATATTATGCGAAATTCTGAGATTTGAAGGCCAAATCACATATCGTAATACTACATGAAATAGTATCGAAATATTGGTAAAAATGAATATATTTACGTAATATCAAACTACATGAAAAACGTAGAAAAAAGTCACTATATAACCATATTTGAGGATTTTAACTTCAAATCATAGAGCGAGGTTTCGTATTATTTAGATCCAAGAAAAGACATATGACAATGTTGTTTCCAATACAAATGATAAAAATATATGTGTTTTCATTAGAATTAACTAAAATGTTCCTGATTTTCCGTTTATATTACTGATGGAAGATGAACACGTAAAACCGCTCTATTTCGGCTGAAACGTCGATATATGCAATAAAAACAGAACTTCTCCCCTTTTCAATATCTTACTCAGTATTTTAACGAGAAACAAATAGTTGATTGAAAATTAAGTATTTAAGGTTATTATCTAATCAATTATGTGTTTGCATCATTTTTATCGTATATATAATGAATTAATACCCATAGACTGAAAATTCACAAAAACGTGGAAAAACGTCAAAATATTGCTAAATTCGATGATTTTTCGTACGAAACAAAATGCAAGAAAACTTGCTTAAAATGCAATATTATGCGAAATTCTGAGATTTGAAGGCCAAATCACATATCGTGATACTACATGAAATAGTATCGAAATATTGGTAAAAATGAATATATTTACGTAATATCAAACTACATGAAAAACGTGAAAAAAGTCACTATATAACCATATTTGAGGATTTTAACTTCAAATCATAGAGCGAGGTTTCGCATTATTTAGATCCAAGAAAAGACATATGACAATGTTGTTTCCAATACAAATGATATAAAACGTGTTTTCACTAATGTGTTTTCATTAGAAATAACTAAAATGTTCTTGATTTTCCGTTTATATTAACGATGGAAGATGTACACGTAAAACCGCTCTAATCCGGCTGAAACGTCGATATATGCAATAAAAACCGAACTTCTCGCCTTTTCAATATCTTACTCAGTATTTTAACGAGAAACAAATAGATGATTGAAAATGAAGTATTTAAGGTTATTATCAAATCAATTATGTGTTTGCATCATTTTTATCGTATATATATATGAATTAATACTCATGGACGGAAAATTCACAAAAACGTGGAAAACGGCAAAATATTGCCTAATTCGATGATATTTTGTTTAAATCACATGAAGGAAAAAGAGATGATAAACGTTAAAATATTGCTAAATTCGATGATTTTTCGTACGAAACAAAATGCAAGAAAACTTGCTTAAAATGCAATATTATGCGAAATTCTGGGATTTGAAGGCCAAATCACATATCGTGATACTACATGAAATAGTATCGAAATATTGGTAAAAATGAATATATTTACGTAATATCAAACTACATGAAAAACGTAAAAAAAGTCACTATATAACCATATTTGAGGATTTTAACTTCAAATCATAGAGCGAGGTTTCGTATTATTTAGTTCCAAGAAAAGACATATGACAATGTTGTTTCCAATACAAATGATAAAAAACAATGTGTTTTCATTAGAATTAACTATATTGTTATTGATTTTCCATTTATATTAACGAGGGAAGATGTACACGTAAAACCGCTCTAATCCGGCTGAAACGTCGATATATGCAATAAAAACCGAACTTCTCCCCTTTTCAATATCTTACTCAGTATTTTAACGAGAAACAAATATATGATTGAAAATGAAGTATTTATGGTTATTATCTAATCAATTATGTGTTTGCATCATTTTTATCGTATATATATGAATTAATACCCATGGACTGAAAATTCACAAAAACGTGGAAAACGGCAAAATATTGCCTAATTCGATATTTTGTTTAAATCACATGAAGGAAAAGGGGATGATAAACGTCAAAATATTGCTAAATTCGATGATTTTTTGTACGAAACAAAATGCAAGAAAACTTGCTTAAAATGCAATATTTTGCGAAATTTTGAGATTTGAAAGCCAAATCACATATCGTGATACTACATGAAATAGTATTGAAATATTAGTAAAAATGAATATATTTACGTAATATCAAACTACATGAAAATCGTGAAAAAAGTCACTATTTAACCATATTTGAGGATTATAACTTAGAATCATAGAGCGAGGTTTCGTATTATTTCGATCCAAGAAAAGACATATGACAATGTTGTTTCCAATACAAATGATAAAAAACAATGTGTTTTCATTAGAAATAACTAAAATGTTTTTGATTTTCCGATTATATTAACGAGGGAAGATGTACACGTAAAACCGCTCTAATCCGGCTGAAACGTCGATATATGCAATAAAAACCGAACTTCTCCCCTTTTCAACATCTTACTCTGTATTTTAACGAGAAACAAATAGATGATTGAAAACGAAGTATTTAAGGTTATTATCTAATCAATTATGTGTTTGCATCATTTTTATCGTATATATATGAATTAATACCCATGGACTGAAAATTCACAAAAACGTGGAAAACGGCAAAATATTGCCTAATTCGATGATATTTTGTTTAAATCAAATGAAGGAAAAGGGGATGATAAACGTCAAAATATTGCTAAATTCGATGATTTTTCGTACGAAACAAAATGCAAGAAAACTTGCTTAAAATGCAATATTATGCGAAATTCTGAGATTTCAAGGCCAAATCACATATCGTGATACTACATGAAATAAAATCGAAATATTGGTAAAAATGAATATATTTACGTAATATCAAACTACATGAAAAACGTGAAAAAAGTCACTATTTAACCATATTTGAGGATTTTAACTTAGAATCATAGAGCGAGGTTTCGTATTATTTAGATCCAAGAAAAGACATATGACAATGTTGTTTCCAATACAAATGATAAAAATCAATGTGTTTTCATTAGAATTAACTAAAATGTTCCTGATTTTCCGTTTATATTACTGATGGAAGATGAACACGTAAAACCGCTCTATTTCGGCTGAAACGTCGATATATGCAATAAAAACAGAACTTCTCCCCTTTTCAATATCTTACTCAGTATTTTAACGAGAAACAAATAGTTGATTGAAAATGAAGTATTTATGGTTATTATCTAATCAATTATGTGTTTGCATCATTTTTATCGTATATATAATGAATTAATACCCATAGACTGAAAATTCACAAAAACGTGGAAAAACGTCAAAATATTGCTAAATTCGATGATTTTTCGTACGAAACAAAATGCAAGAAAACTTGCTTAAAATGCAATATTATGCGAAATTCTGAGATTTGAAGGCCAAATCACATATCGTGATACTACATGAAATAGTATCGAAATATTGGTAAAAATGAATATATTTACGTAATATCAAACTACATGAAAAACGTGAAAAAAGTCACTATATAACCATATTTGAGGATTTTAACTTCAAATCATAGAGCGAGGTTTCGTATTATTTAGATCCAAGAAAAGACATATGACAATGTTGTTTCCAATACAAATGATATAAAACGTGTTTTCACTAATGTGTTTTCATTAGAAATAACTAAAATGTTCTTGATTTTCCGTTTATATTAACGATGGAAGATGTACACGTAAAACCGCTCTAATCCGGCTGAAACGTCGATATATGCAATAAAAACCGAACTTCTCCCCTTTTCAATATCTTACTCAGTATTTTAACGAGAAACAAATAGATGATTGAAAATGAAGTATTTAAGGTTATTATCTAATCAATTATGTGTTTGCATCATATTTATCGTATATATATATGAATTAATACCCATGGACGGAAAATTCACAAAAACGTGGAAAACAGCAAAATATTGCCTAATTCGATGATATTTTGTTTAAATCACATGAAGGAAAAAGAGATGATAAACGTTAAAATATTGCTAAATTCGATGATTTTTCGTACGAAACAAAATGCAAGAAAACTTGCTTAAAATGCAATATTATGCGAAATTCTGGGATTTGAAGTCCAAATCACATATCGTGATACTACATGAAATAGTATCGAAATATTGGTAAAAATGAATATATTTACGTAATATCAAACTACATGAAAAACGTAAAAAAAATCACTATATAACCATATTTGAGGATTTTAACTTCAAATCATACAGCGAGGTTTCGTATTATTTAGTTCCAAGAAAAGACATATGACAATGTTGTTTCCAATACAAATGATAAAAAACAATGTGTTTTCATTAGAATTAACTATAATGTTATTGATTTTCCATTTATATTAACGAGGGAAGATGTACACGTAAAACCGCTCTAATCCGGCTGAAACGTCGATATATGCATTAAAAACCGAACTTCTCCCCTTTTCAATATCTTACTCAGTATTTTAACGAGAAACAAATATATGATTGAAAATGAAGTATTTATGGTTATTATCTAATCAATTATGTGTTTGCATCATTTTTATCGTATATATATGAATTAATACCCATGGACTGAAAATTCACAAAAACGTGGAAAACGGCAAAATATTGCCTAATTCGATGATATTTTGTTTAAATCACATGAAGGAAAAGGGGATGATAAACGTCAAAATATTGCTAAATTCGATGATTTTTTGTACGAAACAAAATGCAAGAAAACTTGCTTAAAATGCAATATTTTGTGAAATTTTGAGATTTGAAAGCCAAATCACATATCGTGATACTACATGAAATAGTATTGAAATATTAGTAAAAATGAATATATTTACGTAATATCAAACTACATGAAAATCGTGAAAAAAGTCACTATTTAACCATATTTGAGGATTATAACTTAGAATCATAGAGCGAGGTTTCGTATTATTTAGATCCAAGAAAAGACAAATGACAATGTTGTTTCCAATACAAATGATAAAAAACAATGTGTTTTCATTAGAAATAACTAAAATGTTTTTGATTTTCCGATTATATTAACGAGGGAAGAAGTACACGTAAAACCGCTCTAATCCGGCTGAAACGTCGATATATGCAATAAAAACCGAACTTCTCCCCTTTTCAATATCTTACTCTGTATTTTAACGAGAAACAAATAGATGATTGAAAACGAAGTATTTAAGGTTATTATCTAATCAATTATGTGTTTGCATCATTTTTATCGTATATATATGAATTAATACCCATGGACTGAAAATTCACAAAAACGTGGAAAACGGCAAAATATTGCCTAATTCGATGATATTTTGTTTAAATCACATGAAGGAAAAGGGGATGATAAACGTCAAAATATTGCTAAATTCGATGATTTTTTGTACGAAACAAAATGCAAGAAAACTTGCTTAAAATGCAATATTTTGCGAAATTTTGAGATTTGAAAGCCAAATCACATATCGTGATACTACATGAAATAGTATTGAAATATTGGTAAAACTGAATATATTTACGTAATATCAAACTACATGAAAATCGTGAAAAAAGTCACTATTTAACCATATTTGAGGATTATAACTTAGAATCATAGAGCGAGGTTTCGTATTATTTAGATCCAAGAAAAGACAAATGACAATGTTGTTTCCAATACAAATGATAAAAAAACAATGTGTTTTCATTAGAAATAACTAAAATGCTTTTGATTTTCCGATTATATTAACGAGGGAAGACATACACGTAAAACCGCTCTAATCCGGCTGAAACGTCGATATATGCAATAAAAACCGAACTTCTCCCCTTTTCAACATCTTACTCTGTATTTTAACGAGAAACAAATAGATGATTGAAAACGAAAAATTTAAGGTTATTATCTAATCAATTATGTGTTTGCATCATTTTTATCGTATATATATGAATTAATACCCATGGACTGAAAATTCACAAAAACGTGGAAAACGGCAAAATATTGCCTAATTCGATGATATTTTGTTTAAATCAAATGAAGGAAAAGGGGATGATAAACGTCAAAATATTGCTAAATTCGATGATTTTTCGTACGAAACAAAATGCAAGAAAACTTGCTTAAAATGCAATATTATGCGAAATTCTGAGATTTCAAGGCCAAATCACATATCGTGATACTACATGAAATAGAATCGAAATATTGGTAAAAATGAATATATTTACGTAATATCAAACTACATGAAAAACGTGAAAAAAGTCACTATTTAACCATATTTGAGGATTTTAACTTAGAATCATAGAGCGAGGTTTCGTATTATTTAGATCCAAGAAAAGACATATGACAATGTTGTTTCCAATACAAATGATAAAAATCAATGTGTTTTCATTAGAATTAACTAAAATGTTCCTGATTTTCCGTTTATATTACTGATGGAAGATGAACACGTAAAACCGCTCTATTTCGGCTGAAACGTCGATATATGCAATAAAAACCGAACTTCTCCCCTTTTCAATATCTTACTCAGTATTTTAACGAGAAACAAATATATGATTGAAAATGAAGTATTTATGGTTATTATCTAATCAATTATGTGTTTGCATCATTTTTATCGTATATATATGAATTAATACCCATGGACTGAAAATTCACAAAAACGTGGAAAACGGCAAAATATTGCCTAATTCGATATTTTGTTTAAATCACATGAAGGAAAAGGGGATGATAAACGTCAAAATATTGCTAAATTCGATGATTTTTTGTACGAAACAAAATGCAAGAAAACTTGCTTAAAATGCAATATTTTGCGAAATTTTGAGATTTGAAAGCCAAATCACATATCGTGATACTACATGAAATAGTATTGAAATATTAGTAAAAATGAATATATTTACGTAATATCAAACTACATGAAAATCGTGAAAAAAGTCACTATTTAACCATATTTGAGGATTATAACTTAGAATCATAGAGCGAGGTTTCGTATTATTTCGATCCAAGAAAAGACATATGACAATGTTGTTTCCAATACAAATGATAAAAAACAATGTGTTTTCATTAGAAATAACTAAAATGTTTTTGATTTTCCGATTATATTAACGAGGGAAGATGTACACGTAAAACCGCTCTAATCCGGCTGAAACGTCGATATATGCAATAAAAACCGAACTTCTCCCCTTTTCAACATCTTACTCTGTATTTTAACGAGAAACAAATAGATGATTGAAAACGAAGTATTTAAGGTTATTATCTAATCAATTATGTGTTTGCATCATTTTTATCGTATATATATGAATTAATACCCATGGACTGAAAATTCACAAAAACGTGGAAAACGGCAAAATATTGCCTAATTCGATGATATTTTGTTTAAATCAAATGAAGGAAAAGGGGATGATAAACGTCAAAATATTGCTAAATTCGATGATTTTTCGTACGAAACAAAATGCAAGAAAACTTGCTTAAAATGCAATATTATGCGAAATTCTGAGATTTCAAGGCCAAATCACATATCGTGATACTACATGAAATAAAATCGAAATATTGGTAAAAATGAATATATTTACGTAATATCAAACTACATGAAAAACGTGAAAAAAGTCACTATTTAACCATATTTGAGGATTTTAACTTAGAATCATAGAGCGAGGTTTCGTATTATTTAGATCCAAGAAAAGACATATGACAATGTTGTTTCCAATACAAATGATAAAAATCAATGTGTTTTCATTAGAATTAACTAAAATGTTCCTGATTTTCCGTTTATATTACTGATGGAAGATGAACACGTAAAACCGCTCTATTTCGGCTGAAACGTCGATATATGCAATAAAAACAGAACTTCTCCCCTTTTCAATATCTTACTCAGTATTTTAACGAGAAACAAATAGTTGATTGAAAATGAAGTATTTATGGTTATTATCTAATCAATTATGTGTTTGCATCATTTTTATCGTATATATAATGAATTAATACCCATAGACTGAAAATTCACAAAAACGTGGAAAAACGTCAAAATATTGCTAAATTCGATGATTTTTCGTACGAAACAAAATGCAAGAAAACTTGCTTAAAATGCAATATTATGCGAAATTCTGAGATTTGAAGGCCAAATCACATATCGTGATACTACATGAAATAGTATCGAAATATTGGTAAAAATGAATATATTTACGTAATATCAAACTACATGAAAAACGTGAAAAAAGTCACTATATAACCATATTTGAGGATTTTAACTTCAAATCATAGAGCGAGGTTTCGTATTATTTAGATCCAAGAAAAGACATATGACAATGTTGTTTCCAATACAAATGATATAAAACGTGTTTTCACTAATGTGTTTTCATTAGAAATAACTAAAATGTTCTTGATTTTCCGTTTATATTAACGATGGAAGATGTACACGTAAAACCGCTCTAATCCGGCTGAAACGTCGATATATGCAATAAAAACCGAACTTCTCCCCTTTTCAATATCTTACTCAGTATTTTAACGAGAAACAAATAGATGATTGAAAATGAAGTATTTAAGGTTATTATCTAATCAATTATGTGTTTGCATCATATTTATCGTATATATATATGAATTAATACCCATGGACGGAAAATTCACAAAAACGTGGAAAACAGCAAAATATTGCCTAATTCGATGATATTTTGTTTAAATCACATGAAGGAAAAAGAGATGATAAACGTTAAAATATTGCTAAATTCGATGATTTTTCGTACGAAACAAAATGCAAGAAAACTTGCTTAAAATGCAATATTATGCGAAATTCTGGGATTTGAAGTCCAAATCACATATCGTGATACTACATGAAATAGTATCGAAATATTGGTAAAAATGAATATATTTACGTAATATCAAACTACATGAAAAACGTAAAAAAAATCACTATATAACCATATTTGAGGATTTTAACTTCAAATCATACAGCGAGGTTTCGTATTATTTAGTTCCAAGAAAAGACATATGACAATGTTGTTTCCAATACAAATGATAAAAAACAATGTGTTTTCATTAGAATTAACTATAATGTTATTGATTTTCCATTTATATTAACGAGGGAAGATGTACACGTAAAACCGCTCTAATCCGGCTGAAACGTCGATATATGCATTAAAAACCGAACTTCTCCCCTTTTCAATATCTTACTCAGTATTTTAACGAGAAACAAATATATGATTGAAAATGAAGTATTTATGGTTATTATCTAATCAATTATGTGTTTGCATCATTTTTATCGTATATATATGAATTAATACCCATGGACTGAAAATTCACAAAAACGTGGAAAACGGCAAAATATTGCCTAATTCGATGATATTTTGTTTAAATCACATGAAGGAAAAGGGGATGATAAACGTCAAAATATTGCTAAATTCGATGATTTTTTGTACGAAACAAAATGCAAGAAAACTTGCTTAAAATGCAATATTTTGTGAAATTTTGAGATTTGAAAGCCAAATCACATATCGTGATACTACATGAAATAGTATTGAAATATTAGTAAAAATGAATATATTTACGTAATATCAAACTACATGAAAATCGTGAAAAAAGTCACTATTTAACCATATTTGAGGATTATAACTTAGAATCATAGAGCGAGGTTTCGTATTATTTAGATCCAAGAAAAGACAAATGACAATGTTGTTTCCAATACAAATGATAAAAAACAATGTGTTTTCATTAGAAATAACTAAAATGTTTTTGATTTTCCGATTATATTAACGAGGGAAGAAGTACACGTAAAACCGCTCTAATCCGGCTGAAACGTCGATATATGCAATAAAAACCGAACTTCTCCCCTTTTCAATATCTTACTCTGTATTTTAACGAGAAACAAATAGATGATTGAAAACGAAGTATTTAAGGTTATTATCTAATCAATTATGTGTTTGCATCATTTTTATCGTATATATATGAATTAATACCCATGGACTGAAAATTCACAAAAACGTGGAAAACGGCAAAATATTGCCTAATTCGATGATATTTTGTTTAAATCACATGAAGGAAAAGGGGATGATAAACGTCAAAATATTGCTAAATTCGATGATTTTTTGTACGAAACAAAATGCAAGAAAACTTGCTTAAAATGCAATATTTTGCGAAATTTTGAGATTTGAAAGCCAAATCACATATCGTGATACTACATGAAATAGTATTGAAATATTGGTAAAACTGAATATATTTACGTAATATCAAACTACATGAAAATCGTGAAAAAAGTCACTATTTAACCATATTTGAGGATTATAACTTAGAATCATAGAGCGAGGTTTCGTATTATTTAGATCCAAGAAAAGACAAATGACAATGTTGTTTCCAATACAAATGATAAAAAAACAATGTGTTTTCATTAGAAATAACTAAAATGCTTTTGATTTTCCGATTATATTAACGAGGGAAGACATACACGTAAAACCGCTCTAATCCGGCTGAAACGTCGATATATGCAATAAAAACCGAACTTCTCCCCTTTTCAACATCTTACTCTGTATTTTAACGAGAAACAAATAGATGATTGAAAACGAAAAATTTAAGGTTATTATCTAATCAATTATGTGTTTGCATCATTTTTATCGTATATATATGAATTAATACCCATGGACTGAAAATTCACAAAAACGTGGAAAACGGCAAAATATTGCCTAATTCGATGATATTTTGTTTAAATCAAATGAAGGAAAAGGGGATGATAAACGTCAAAATATTGCTAAATTCGATGATTTTTCGTACGAAACAAAATGCAAGAAAACTTGCTTAAAATGCAATATTATGCGAAATTCTGAGATTTCAAGGCCAAATCACATATCGTGATACTACATGAAATAGAATCGAAATATTGGTAAAAATGAATATATTTACGTAATATCAAACTACATGAAAAACGTGAAAAAAGTCACTATTTAACCATATTTGAGGATTTTAACTTAGAATCATAGAGCGAGGTTTCGTATTATTTAGATCCAAGAAAAGACATATGACAATGTTGTTTCCAATACAAATGATAAAAATCAATGTGTTTTCATTAGAATTAACTAAAATGTTCCTGATTTTCCGTTTATATTACTGATGGAAGATGAACACGTAAAACCGCTCTATTTCGGCTGAAACGTCGATATATGCAATAAAAACAGAACTTCTCCCCTTTTCAATATCTTACTCAGTATTTTAACGAGAAACAAATAGTTGATTGAAAATGAAGTATTTATTGTTATTATCTAATCAATTATGTGTTTGCATCATTTTTATCGTATATATAATGAATTAATACCCATAGACTGAAAATTCACAAAAACGTGGAAAAACGTCAAAATATTGCTAAATTCGATGATTTTTCGTACGAAACAAAGTGCAAAAAAACTTGCTTAAAATGCAATATTATGCGAAATTCTGAGATTTGAAGGCCAAATCACATATCGTGATACTACATGAAATAGTATCGAAATATTGGTAAAAATGAATATATTTACGTAATATCAAACTACATGAAAAACGTGAAAAAAGTCACTATATAACCATATTTGAGGATTTTAACTTCAAATCATAGAGCGAGGTTTCGTATTATTTAGATCCAAGAAAAGACATATGACAATGTTGTTTCCAATACAAATGATATAAAACGTGTTTTCACTAATGTGTTTTCATTAGAAATAACTAAAATGTTCTTGATTTTCCGTTTATATTAACGATGGAAGATGTACACGTAAAACCGCTCTAATCCGGCTGAAACGTCGATATATGCAATAAAAACCGAACTTCTCCCCTTTTCAATATCTTACTCAGTATTTTAACGAGAAACAAATAGATGATTGAAAATGAAGTATTTAAGGTTATTATCTAATCAATTATGTGTTTGCATCATTTTTATCGTATATATATGAATTAATACCCATGGACTGAAAATTCACAAAAACGTGGAAAACGGCAAAATATTGCCTAATTCGATGATATTTTGTTTAAATCACATGAAGGAAAAGGGGATGATAAACGTCAAAATATTGCTAAATTCGATGATTTTTTGTACGAAACAAAATGCAAGAAAACTGGCTTAAAATGCAATATTTTGCGAAATTTTAAGATTTGAAAGCCAAATCACATATCGTGATACTACATGAAATAGTATTGAAATATTGGTAAAAATGAATATATTTACGTAATATCAAACTACATGAAAATCGTGAAAAAAGTCACTATTTAACCATATTTGAGGATTATAACTTAGAATCATAGAGCGAGGTTTCGTATTATTTAGATCCAAGAAAAGACAAATGACAATGTTGTTTCCAATACAAATGATAAAAAAACAATGTGTTTTCATTAGAAATAACTAAAATGCTTTTGATTTTCCGATTATATTAACGAGGGAAGATATACACGTAAAACCGCTCTAATCCGGCTGAAACGTCGATATATGCAATAAAAACCGAACTTCTCCCCTTTTCAACATCTTACTCTGTATTTTAACGAGAAACAAATAGATGATTGAAAACGAAAAATTTAAGGTTATTATCTAATCAATTATGTGTTTGCATCATTTTTATCGTATATATATGAATTAATACCCATGGACTGAAAATTCACAAAAACGTGGAAAACGGCAAAATATTGCCTAATTCGATGATATTTTGTTTAAATCAAATGAAGGAAAAGGGGATGATAAACGTCAAAATATTGCTAAATTCGATGATTTTTCGTACGAAACAAAATGCAAGAAAACTTGCTTAAAATGCAATATTATGCGAAATTCTGAGATTTGAAGGCCAAATCACATATCGTGATACTACATGAAATAGTATCGAAATATTGGTAAAAATGAATATATTTACGTAATATCAAACTACATGAAAAACGTGAAAAAAGTCACTATATAACCATATTTGAGGATTTTAACTTCAAATCATAGAGCGAGGTTTCGTATTATTTAGATCCAAGAAAAGACATATGACAATGTTGTTTCCAATACAAATGATAAAAATCAATGTGTTTTCATTAGAATTAACTAAAATGTTCCTGATTTTCCGTTTATATTACTGATGGAAGATGAACACGTAAAACCGCTCTATTTCGGCTGAAACGTCGATATATGCAATAAAAACAGAACTTCTCCCCTTTTCAATATCTTACTCAGTATTTTAACGAGAAACAAATAGTTGATTGAAAATGAAGTATTTATTGTTATTATCTAATCAATTATGTGTTTGCATCATTTTTATCGTATATATAATGAATTAATACCCATAGACTGAAAATTCACAAAAACGTGGAAAAACGTCAAAATATTGCTAAATTCGATGATTTTTCGTACGAAACAAAGTGCAAAAAAACTTGCTTAAAATGCAATATTATGCGAAATTCTGAGATTTGAAGGCCAAATCACATATCGTGATACTACATGAAATAGTATCGAAATATTGGTAAAAATGAATATATTTACGTAATATCAAACTACATGAAAAACGTGAAAAAAGTCACTATATAACCATATTTGAGGATTTTAACTTCAAATCATAGAGCGAGGTTTCGTATTATTTAGATCCAAGAAAAGACATATGACAATGTTGTTTCCAATACAAATGATATAAAACGTGTTTTCACTAATGTGTTTTCATTAGAAATAACTAAAATGTTCTTGATTTTCCGTTTATATTAACGATGGAAGATGTACACGTAAAACCGCTCTAATCCGGCTGAAACGTCGATATATGCAATAAAAACCGAACTTCTCCCCTTTTCAATATCTTACTCAGTATTTTAACGAGAAACAAATAGATGATTGAAAATGAAGTATTTAAGGTTATTATCTAATCAATTATGTGTTTGCATCATTTTTATCGTATATATATGAATTAATACCCATGGACTGAAAATTCACAAAAACGTGGAAAACGGCAAAATATTGCCTAATTCGATGATATTTTGTTTAAATCACATGAAGGAAAAGGGGATGATAAACGTCAAAATATTGCTAAATTCGATGATTTTTTGTACGAAACAAAATGCAAGAAAACTTGCTTAAAATGCAATATTTTGCGAAATTTTAAGATTTGAAAGCCAAATCACATATCGTGATACTACATGAAATAGTATTGAAATATTGGTAAAAATGAATATATTTACGTAATATCAAACTACATGAAAATCGTGAAAAAAGTCACTATTTAACCATATTTGAGGATTATAACTTAGAATCATAGAGCGAGGTTTCGTATTATTTAGATCCAAGAAAAGACAAATGACAATGTTGTTTCCAATACAAATGATAAAAAAACAATGTGTTTTCATTAGAAATAACTAAAATGCTTTTGATTTTCCGATTATATTAACGAGGGAAGATATACACGTAAAACCGCTCTAATCCGGCTGAAACGTCGATATATGCAATAAAAACCGAACTTCTCCCCTTTTCAACATCTTACTCTGTATTTTAACGAGAAACAAATAGATGATTGAAAACGAAAAATTTAAGGTTATTATCTAATCAATTATGTGTTTGCATCATTTTTATCGTATATATATGAATTAATACCCATGGACTGAAAATTCACAAAAACGTGGAAAACGGCAAAATATTGCCTAATTCGATGATATTTTGTTTAAATCAAATGAAGGAAAAGGGGATGATAAACGTCAAAATATTGCTAAATTCGATGATTTTTCGTACGAAACAAAATGCAAGAAAACTTGCTTAAAATGCAATATTATGCGAAATTCTGAGATTTGAAGGCCAAATCACATATCGTGATACTACATGAAATAGTATCGAAATATTGGTAAAAATGAATATATTTACGTAATATCAAACTACATGAAAAACGTGAAAAAAGTCACTATATAACCATATTTGAGGATTTTAACTTCAAATCATAGAGCGAGGTTTCGTATTATTTAGATCCAAGAAAAGACATATGACAATGTTGTTTCCAATACAAATGATAAAAATCAATGTGTTTTCATTAGAATTAACTAAAATGTTCCTGATTTTCCGTTTATATTACTGATGGAAGATGAACACGTAAAACCGCTCTATTTCGGCTGAAACGTCGATATATGCAATAAAAACAGAACTTCTCCCCTTTTCAATATCTTACTCAGTATTTTAACGAGAAACAAATAGTTGATTGAAAATGAAGTATTTATTGTTATTATCTAATCAATTATGTGTTTGCATCATTTTTATCGTATATATAATGAATTAATACCCATAGACTGAAAATTCACAAAAACGTGGAAAAACGTCAAAATATTGCTAAATTCGATGATTTTTCGTACGAAACAAAGTGCAAAAAAACTTGCTTAAAATGCAATATTATGCGAAATTCTGAGATTTGAAGGCCAAATCACATATCGTGATACTACATGAAATAGTATCGAAATATTGGTAAAAATGAATATATTTACGTAATATCAAACTACATGAAAAACGTGAAAAAAGTCACTATATAACCATATTTGAGGATTTTAACTTCAAATCATAGAGCGAGGTTTCGTATTATTTAGATCCAAGAAAAGACATATGACAATGTTGTTTCCAATACAAATGATATAAAACGTGTTTTCACTAATGTGTTTTCATTAGAAATAACTAAAATGTTCTTGATTTTCCGTTTATATTAACGATGGAAGATGTACACGTAAAACCGCTCTAATCCGGCTGAAACGTCGATATATGCAATAAAAACCGAACTTCTCCCCTTTTCAATATCTTACTCAGTATTTTAACGAGAAACAAATAGATGATTGAAAATGAAGTATTTAAGGTTATTATCTAATCAATTATGTGTTTGCATCATTTTTATCGTATATATATGAATTAATACCCATGGACTGAAAATTCACAAAAACGTGGAAAACGGCAAAATATTGCCTAATTCGATGATATTTTGTTTAAATCACATGAAGGAAAAGGGGATGATAAACGTCAAAATATTGCTAAATTCGATGATTTTTTGTACGAAACAAAATGCAAGAAAACTTGCTTAAAATGCAATATTTTGCGAAATTTTAAGATTTGAAAGCCAAATCACATATCGTGATACTACATGAAATAGTATTGAAATATTGGTAAAAATGAATATATTTACGTAATATCAAACTACATGAAAATCGTGAAAAAAGTCACTATTTAACCATATTTGAGGATTATAACTTAGAATCATAGAGCGAGGTTTCGTATTATTTAGATCCAAGAAAAGACAAATGACAATGTTGTTTCCAATACAAATGATAAAAAAACAATGTGTTTTCATTAGAAATAACTAAAATGCTTTTGATTTTCCGATTATATTAACGAGGGAAGATATACACGTAAAACCGCTCTAATCCGGCTGAAACGTCGATATATGCAATAAAAACCGAACTTCTCCCCTTTTCAACATCTTACTCTGTATTTTAACGAGAAACAAATAGATGATTGAAAACGAAAAATTTAAGGTTATTATCTAATCAATTATGTGTTTGCATCATTTTTATCGTATATATATGAATTAATACCCATGGACTGAAAATTCACAAAAACGTGGAAAACGGCAAAATATTGCCTAATTCGATGATATTTTGTTTAAATCAAATGAAGGAAAAGGGGATGATAAACGTCAAAATATTGCTAAATTCGATGATTTTTCGTACGAAACAAAATGCAAGAAAACTTGCTTAAAATGCAATATTATGCGAAATTCTGAGATTTGAAGGCCAAATCACATATCGTGATACTACATGAAATAGTATCGAAATATTGGTAAAAATGAATATATTTACGTAATATCAAACTACATGAAAAACGTGAAAAAAGTCACTATATAACCATATTTGAGGATTTTAACTTCAAATCATAGAGCGAGGTTTCGTATTATTTAGATCCAAGAAAAGACATATGACAATGTTGTTTCCAATACAAATGATAAAAATCAATGTGTTTTCATTAGAATTAACTAAAATGTTCCTGATTTTCCGTTTATATTACTGATGGAAGATGAACACGTAAAACCGCTCTATTTCGGCTGAAACGTCGATATATGCAATAAAAACAGAACTTCTCCCCTTTTGAATATCTTACTCAGTATTTTAACGAGAAACAAATAGTTGATTGAAAATGAAGTATTTATTGTTATTATCTAATCAATTATGTGTTTGCATCATTTTTATCGTATATATAATGAATTAATACCCATAGACTGAAAATTCACAAAAACGTGGAAAAACGTCAAAATATTGCTAAATTCGATGATTTTTCGTACGAAACAAAGTGCAAAAAAACTTGCTTAAAATGCAATATTATGCGAAATTCTGAGATTTGAAGGCCAAATCACATATCGTGATACTACATGAAATAGTATCGAAATATTGGTAAAAATGAATATATTTACGTAATATCAAACTACATGAAAAACGTGAAAAAAGTCACTATATAACCATATTTGAGGATTTTAACTTCAAATCATAGAGCGAGGTTTCGTATTATTTAGATCCAAGAAAAGACATATGACAATGTTGTTTCCAATACAAATGATATAAAACGTGTTTTCACTAATGTGTTTTCATTAGAAATAACTAAAATGTTCTTGATTTTCCGTTTATATTAACGATGGAAGATGTACACGTAAAACCGCTCTAATCCGGCTGAAACGTCGATATATGCAATAAAAACCGAACTTCTCCCCTTTTCAATATCTTACTCAGTATTTTAACGAGAAACAAATAGATGATTGAAAATGAAGTATTTAAGGTTATTATCTAATCAATTATGTGTTTGCATCATTTTTATCGTATATATATATGAATTAATACCCATGGACGGAAAATTCACAAAAACGTGGAAAACGGCAAAATATTGCCTAATTCGATGATATTTTGTTTAAATCACATGAAGGAAAAAGAGATGATAAACGTTAAAATATTGCTAAATTCGATGATTTTTCGTACGAAACAAAATGCAAGAAAACTTGCTTAAAATGCAATATTATGCGAAATTCTGGGATTTGAAGTCCAAATCACATATCGTGATACTACATGAAATAGTATCGAAATATTGGTAAAAATGAATATATTTACGTAATATCAAACTACATGAAAAACGTAAAAAAAGTCACTATATAACCATATTTGAGGATTTTAACTTCAAATCATAGAGCGAGGTTTCGTATTATTTAGTTCCAAGAAAAGACATATGACAATGTTGTTTCCAATACAAATGATAAAAAACAATGTGTTTTCATTAGAATTAACTATAATGTTATTGATTTTCCATTTATATTAACGAGGGAAGATGTACACGTAAAACCGCTCTAATCCGGCTGAAACGTCGATATATGCAATAAAAACCGAACTTCTCCCCTTTTCAATATCTTACTCAGTATTTTAACGAGAAACAAATATATGATTGAAAATGAAGTATTTATGGTTATTATCTAATCAATTATGTGTTTGCATCATTTTTATCGTATATATATGAATTAATACCCATGGACTGAAAATTCACAAAAACGTGGAAAACGGCAAAATATTGCCTAATTCGATGATATTTTGTTTAAATCACATGAAGGAAAAGGGGATGATAAACGTCAAAATATTGCTAAATTCGATGATTTTTTGTACGAAACAAAATGCAAGAAAACTTGCTTAAAATGCAATATTTTGCGAAATTTTGAGATTTGAAAGCCAAATCACATATCGTGATACTACATGAAATAGTATTGAAATATTGGTAAAAATGAATATATTTACGTAATATCAAACTACATGAAAATCGTGAAAAAAGTCACTATTTAACCATATTTGAGGATTATAACTTAGAATCATAGAGCGAGGTTTCGTATTATTTAGATCCAAGAAAAGACAAATGACAATGTTGTTTCCAATACAAATGATAAAAAACAATGTGTTTTCATTAGAAATAACTAAAATGTTTTTGATTTTCCGATTATATTAACGAGGGAAGATGTACACGTAAAACCGCTCTAATCCGGCTGAAACGTCGATATATGCAATAAAAACCGAACTTCTCCCCTTTTCAATATCTTACTCTGTATTTTAACGAGAAACAAATAGATGATTGAAAACGAAGTATTTAAGGTTATTATCTAATCAATTATGTGTTTGGATCATTTTTATCGTATATATATGAATTAATACCCATGGACTGAAAATTCACAAAAACGTGGAAAACGGCAAAATATTGCCTAATTCGATGATATTTTGTTTAAATCAAATGAAGGAAAAGAGGATGATAAACGTCAAAATATTGCTAAAATCGATGATTTTTCGTACGAAACAAAATGCATGAAAACTTGCTTAAAATGCAATATTATGCGAAATTCTGGGATTTCAAGGCATAATCACATATCGTGATACTACATGAAATAGAATCGAAATATTGGTAAAAATGAATATATTTACGTAATATCAAACTACATGAAAAACGTGAAAAAAGTCACTATTTAACCATATTTGAGGATTTTAACTTAGAATCATAGAGCGAGGTTTCGTATTATTTAGATCCAAGAAAAGACATATGACAATGTTGTTTCCAATACAAATGATAAAAATCAATGTGTTTTCATTAGAATTAACTAAAATGTTCCTGATTTTCCGTTTATATTACTGATGGAAGATGAACACGTAAAACCGCTCTATTTCGGCTGAAACGTCGATATATGCAATAAAAACAGAACTTCTCCCCTTTTCAATATCTTACTCAGTATTTTAACGAGAAACAAATAGTTGATTGAAAATGAAGTATTTAAGGTTATTATCTAATCAATTATGTGTTTGCATCATTTTTATCGTATATATAATGAATTATTACCCATAGACTGAAAATTCACAAAAACGTGGAAAAACGTCAAAATATTGCTAAATTCGATGATTTTTCGTACGAAACAAAATGCAAGAAAACTTGCTTAAAATGCAATATTATGCGAAATTCTGAGATTTGAAGGCCAAATCACATATCGTGATACTACATGAAATAGTATCGAAATATTGGTAAAAATGAATATATTTACGTAATATCAAACTACATGAAAAACGTGAAAAAAGTCACTATATAACCATATTTGAGGATTTTAACTTCAAATCATAGAGCGAGGTTTCGCATTATTTAGATCCAAGAAAAGACATATGACAATGTTGTTTCCAATACAAATGATATAAAACGTGTTTTCACTAATGTGTTTTCATTAGAAATAACTAAAATGTTCTTGATTTTCCGTTTATATTAACGATGGAAGATGTACACGTAAAACCGCTCTAATCCGGCTGAAACGTCGATATATGCAATAAAAACCGAACTTCTCGCCTTTTCAATATCTTACTCAGTATTTTAACGAGAAACAAATAGATGATTGAAAATGAAGTATTTAAGGTTATTATCTAATCAATTATGTGTTTGCATCATTTTTATCGTATATATATATGAATTAATACCCATGGACGGAAAATTCACAAAAACGTGGAAAACGGCAAAACATTGCCTAATTCGATGATATTTTGTTTAAATCACATGAAGGAAAAAGAGATGATAAACGTTAAAATATTGCTAAATTCGATGATTTTTCGTACGAAACAAAATGCAAGAAAACTTGCTTAAAATGCAATATTATGCGAAATTCTGGGATTTGAAGGCCAAATCACATATCGTGATACTACATGAAATAGTATCGAAATATTGGTAAAAATGAATATATTTACGTAATATCAAACTACATGAAAAACGTAAAAAAAGTCACTATATAACCATATTTGAGGATTTTAACTTCAAATCATAGAGCGAGGTTTCGTATTATTTAGTTCCAAGAAAAGACATATGACAATGTTGTTTACAATACAAATGATAAAAAACAATGTGTTTTCATTAGAATTATCTATAATGTTATTGATTTTCCATTTATATTAACGAGGGAAGATGTACACGTAAAACCGCTCTAATCCGGCTGAAACGTCGATATATGCAATAAAAACCGAACTTCTCCCCTTTTCAATATCTTACTCAGTATTTTAACGAGAAACAAATATATGATTGAAAATGAAGTATTTATGGTTATTATCTAATCAATTATGTGTTTGCATCATTTTTATCGTATATATATGAATTAATACCCATGGACTGAAAATTCACAAAAACGTGGAAAACGGCAAAATATTGCCTAATTCGATGATATTTTGTTTAAATCACATGAAGGAAAAGGGGATGATAAACGTCAAAATATTGCTAAATTCGATGATTTTTTGTACGAAACAAAATGCAAGAAAACTTGCTTAAAATGCAATATTTTGCGAAATTTTGAGATTTGAAAGCCAAATCACATATCGTGATACTACATGAAATAGTATTGAAATATTGGTAAAAATGAATATATTTACGTAATATCAAACTACATGAAAATCGTGAAAAAAGTCACTATTTAACCATATTTGAGGATTATAACTTAGAATCATAGAGCGAGGTTTCGTATTATTTAGATCCAAGAAAAGACAAATGACAATGTTGTTTCCAATACAAATGATAAAAAACAATGTGTTTTCATTAGAAATAACTAAAATGTTTTTGATTTTCCGATTATATTAACGAGGGAAGATGTACACGTAAAACCGCTCTAATCCGGCTGAAACGTCGATATATGCAATAAAAACCGAACTTCTCCCCTTTTCAATATCTTACTCTGTATTTTAACGAGAAACAAATAGATGATTGAAAACGAAGTATTTAAGGTTATTATCTAATCAATTATGTGTTTGGATCATTTTTATCGTATATATATGAATTAATACCCATGGACTGAAAATTCACAAAAACGTGGAAAACGGCAAAATATTGCCTAATTCGATGATATTTTGTTTAAATCAAATGAAGGAAAAGAGGATGATAAACGTCAAAATATTGCTAAATTCGATGATTTTTCGTACGAAACAAAATGCATGAAAACTTGCTTAAAATGCAATATTATGCGAAATTCTGGGATTTCAAGGCCAAATCACATATCGTGATACTACATGAAATAGAATCGAAATATTGGTAAAAATGAATATATTTACGTAATATCAAACTACATGAAAATCGTGAAAAAAGTCACTATTTAACCATTTTTGAGGATTATAACTTAGAATCATAGAGCGAGGTTTCATATTATTTAGATCCAAGAAAAGACATATGACAATGTTGTTTCCAATACAAATGATAAAAATCCATGTGTTTTCATTAGAATTAACTAAAATGTTCCTGATTTTCCGTTTATATTACTGATGGAAGATGTACACGTAAAACCGCTCTATTCCGGCTGAAACGTCGATATATGCAATAAAAACAGAACTTCTACCCTTTTCAATATCTTACTCAGTATTTTAACGAGAAACAAATAGTTGATTAAAAATGAAGTATTTAAGGTTATTATCTGATCAATTATGTGTTTGCATCATTTTTATCGTATATATAATGAATTAATACCCATAGACTGAAAACTCACAAAAACGTGGAAAAACGGCAAAATATTGCCTAATTCGATGATATTTTGTTTAAAACAAATAAAGGAAAAGGGAATGATAAACGTCAAAATATTGCTAAATTCGATGATTTTTCGTACGAAACAAAATGCAAGAAAATTTGCTTAAAATGCAATATTATGCGAAATTCTGAGATTTCAAGACCAAATCACATATCGTGATACTACATGAAATAGTATCGAAATATTGGTAAAAATGATTATATTTACGTAATATCAAACTACATGAAAAACGTGAAAAATTCACTATTTAACCATATTTGAGGATTTTATCTTAGAATCATAGAGCGAGGTTTCGTATTATTTAGATCCAAGAAAAGACATATGACAATGTTGTTTCCAATACAAATGATAAAAATCAATGTGTTTTCATTAGAATTAACTAAAATGTTCCTGATTTTCCGTTTATATTACTGATGGAAGATGAACACGTAAAACCGCTCTATTTCGGCTGAAACGTCGATATATGCAATAAAAACAGAACTTCTCCCCTTTTCAATATCTTACTCAGTATTTTAACGAGAAACAAATAGTTGATTGAAAATGAAGTATTTAAGGTTATTATCTAATCAATTATGTGTTTGCATCATTTTTATCGTATATATAATGAATTAAGACCCATAGACTGAAAATTCACAAAAACGTGGAAAAACGTCAAAATATTGCTAAATTCGATGATTTTTCGTACGAAAAAAATGCAAGAAAACTTGCTTAAAATACAATATTTTGCGAAATTCTGAGATTTCAAGGCCAAACCACATATCGTGATACTACATGAAATAGTATCGAAATATTGGTAAAAATGAATATATATACGTAATATCAAACTACATAAAAATCGTGAAAAAAGTCACTATTTAACAACATTTGAGGATTTTATCTTAGAATCATAGAGCGAGGTTTCGTATTATTTAGATCCAAGAAAAGACATATGACAATGTTGTTTCCAATACAAATGATAAAAATCAATGTGTTTTCAATAGAATTAACTAAAATGTTCCTGATTTTCCGTTTATATTACTGATGGAAGATGTACACGTAAAACCGCTCTATTCCGGCTGAAACGTCGATATATGCAATAAAAACAGAACTTCTCCCCTTTTCAATATCTTACTCAGTATTTTAACGAGAAACAAATAGTTGATTAAAAATGAAGTAATTAAGGTTATTATCTAATCAATTATGTGTTTAAATCATTTTTATCGTATATATAATGAATTAATACCCATAGACTGAAAATTCACAAAAGCGTGGAAAAACGCCAAAATATTGCTTAATTCGATGATTGTTTGTTTATATCAAATAAAGGCAAAGGGGATGATAAACGTCAAAATATTGCTAAATTCGATGATTTTTCGTACGAAACAAAATGCAAGAAAACTTGCTTAAAATACAATATTATGCGAAATTCTGATATTTCATGGCCAAATCACATATCGTGATACTACATGAAATAGTATCGAAAAATTGGTAAAAATGAATATATTTACGTAATATCAAACTACATGAAAATCGTGAAAAAAGTCACTATTTAACCATATTTGAGGATTTTAACTTAGAATCATAGAGCGAGGTTTCGTATTATTTAGATCCAAGAAAAGACATATGACAATGTTGTTTCCAATACAAATGATAAAAAACAATGTGTTTTCATTAGAAATAACTAAAATGTTTTTGATTTTCCGTTTATATTAACGAGGGAAGATGTACACGTAAAACCGCTCTAATCCCGCTGAGACGTCGATATATGCAATAGAAACCGAACTTCTCCCCTTTTCAATATCTTACTCAGTATTTTAACGAGAAACAAATAGATGATTGAAAATGAAGTATTTAAGGTTATTATCTAATCAATTATGTGTTTGCATCATTTTTATCGTATATATGTATATGAATTAATGCCCATGGACGGAAAATTCACAAAAACGTGGAAAACGGCAAAATATTGCCTAATTCGATGATATTTTGTTTAAATCACATGAAGGAAAAGGAGATGATAAACGTTAAAATATTGCTAAATTCGATGATTTTTCGTACGATACAAATTCCAACAACAATTGCTTAAAATGCAATATTATGCGAAATTCTGGGATTTGAAGGCCAAATCACATATCGTGATAGTACATGAAATAGTATCGAAATATTGGTAAAAATGAATAGATTTACGTAATATCAAACTACATGAAAAACGTGAAAAAAGTCACTATATAACCATATTTGAGGATTTTAACTTCAAATCACAGAGCGAGGTTTCGTATTATTTAGTTCCAAGAAAAGACATATGACAATGTTGTTTCCAATACAAATGATAAAAAACAATGTGTTTTCATTATAATTAACTATATATTCTTGATTTTCCGTTTATATTAACGAGGGAAGATGTACACGTAAAACCGCTCTAATCCGGCTGAAACGTCGATATATGCAATAAAAACCGAACTTCTCCCCTTTTCAATATCTTACTCAGTATTTTAACGAGAAACAAATAGATGATTGAAAATGAAGTATTTATGGTTATTATCTAATCAATTATGTGTTTGCATCATTTTTATCGTATATATATGAATTAATACCCATGGACTGAAAATTCACAAAAACGTGGAAAACGGCAAAATATTGCCTAATTCGATGATATTTTGTTTAAATCACATGAAGGAAAAGGGGATGATAAACGTCAAAATATTGCTAAATTCGATGATTTTTCGTACGAAACAATATGCAAGAAAACTTGCTTAAAATGCAATATTATGCGAAATTTTGAGATTTCAAAGCCAAATCACATATCGTGATACTACGTGAAATAGTATCGAAATATTGGTAAAATGAATATATTTACGTAATATCAAACTACGTGAAAATCGTGAAAAAAGTCACTATTTAACCATATTTGAGGATTATAACTTAGAATCATAGAGGGAGGTTTCGTATTATTTAGATCCAAGAAAAGACATATGACAATGTTGTTTCCAATACAAATGATAAAAAACAATGTGTTTTCATTAGAATTAACTATAATGTTCTTGATTTTCCGTTTATATTAACGAGGGAAGATGTACACGTAAAACCGCTCTAATCCGGCTGAAACGTCGATATATGCAATAAAAACCGAACTTCTCCCCTTTTCAATATCTTACTCTGTATATTAACGAGAAACAAATAGATGATTGAAAATGAAGTATTTAAGGTTATTATCTAATCAATTATGTGTTTGCATCATTTTTAACGTATATATATGAATTAATACCCATGGACTGAAAATTCACAAAAACGTGGAAAACGGCAAAATATTGCCTAATTCGATGATATTTTGTTTAAATCACATGAAGGAAAAGGAGATGATAAACGTTAAAATATTGCTAAATTCGATGATTTTTCGTACGAAAAAAAATGCAAGAAAACTTGCTTATAATGCAATATTTTGCGAAATTCTGAGATTTCAAGGCCAAATCAGCGAAATTCTGAGATTTGAAGGCTAAATCATATATCGTGATACTACATGAAATAGTATCAAAATATTGGTAAAAATGAATATATTTACGTAATATCAAACTACATGAAAATCGTGAAAAAAGTCACTATTTAACCATATTTGAGGATTATAACTTAAAATCATAGAGGGAGGTTTCGTATTATTTAGATCCAAGAAAAGACATATGACAATGTTGTATCCAATACAAATGATAAAAATCAATGTGTTTTCAATAGAATTAACTAAAATGTTCCTGATTTTCCGTTTATATTACTGATGGAAGATGTACACGTAAAACCGCTCTATTCCGGCTGAAACGTCGATATATGCAATAAAAACAGAACTTCTCCCCTTTTCAATATCTTACTCAGTATTTTAACGAGAAACAAATAGTTGATTGAAAATGAAGTATTTAAGGTTATTATCTAATTAATTATGTGTTTGCATCATTTTTATCGTATATATATGAATTAATACCCATGGACTGAAAATTCACAAAATATGGAAAAACGGCAAAATATTGCCTAATTCGATGATATTTTGTTTAAATCACATGAAGGAAAAGGGGATGATAAACGTCAAAATATTGCTAAATTCGATGATTTTTCGTACGAAACAAAATGCAAGAAAACTTGCTTAAAATGCAATATTATGCGAAATTCTGAGATTTTAAGGCCAAATTACATATCGTGATACTACATGAAATAGTATCGAAATATTGGTAAAAATGAATATATTTACGTAATATCAAACTACATGAAAAACGTGAAAAAAGTCACTATATAACCATATTTGAGGATTTTAACTTCAAATCATAGAGCGAGGTTTCGTATTATTTAGATCCAAGAAAAGACATATGACAATGTTGTTTCCAATACAAATGATATAAAACAATGTGTTTTCATTAGAAATAACTAAAATGTTCTTGATTTTCCGTTTATATTAACGATGGAAGATGTACACGTAAAACCGCTCTAATCCGGCTGAAACGTCGATATATGCAATAAAAACCGAACTTCTCCCCTTTTCAATATCTTACTCAGTATTTTAACGAGAAACAAATAGATGATTGAAAATGAAGTATTTAAGGTTATTATCTAATCAATTATGTGTTTGCATCATTTTTATCGTATATATATGAATTAATACCCATGGACTGAAAATTCACAAAAACGTGGAAAACGGCAAAATATTGCCTAATTCGATGATATTTTGTTTGAATCACATGAAGGAAAAGGGGATGATAAACGTCAAAATATTGTAAAATTCGATGATTTTTCGTACGAAACAAAATGCAAGAAAACTTGCTTAAAATGCAATATTATGCGAAGTTCTGAGATTTTAAGGCCAAATTACATATCGTGATACTACATGAAATAGTATCGAAATATTGGTAAAAATGAATATATTTACGTAATATCAAACTACATGAAAAACGTGTAAAAAGTCACTATATAACCATATTTGAGGATTTTAACTTCAAATCATAGAGCGAGGTTTCGTATTATTTAGATCCAAGAAAAGACATATGACAATGTTGTTTCCAATACAAATGATAAAAAACAATGTGTTTTCATTGGAAATAACTAAAATGTTTTTGATTTTCCGTTTATATTAACGAGGGAAGATGTACACGTAAAACCGCTCTAATCCCGCTGAAACGTCGATATATGCAATAGAAACTCTGGGGGTGCTATATTAAGCTGGATTAGTGCATGGCTATACCAAAGGAAACAGAGAGTTAGCATAAATGGAATCAAGTCAGAGTGGGAAAATGTTGTAAGTGGAGTGCCTCAAGGCTCTGTCCTGGGACCTCTGTTGTTTATAATATATATAAATGATTTAGATTCAGGTTTGAGTAGCAACATTTGCAAATTTGCCGATGATACGAAAATCGGTAGGGAAATTAATTCGGAGGAGGACTCACTATCACTTCAAGTTGATCTAGATAGGGTTTTGAAATGGTCAAAGGATTGGCAGATGCAGTTTAATGCTGATAAATGTAAAGTTCTGAGGTTAGGTAATGATGATAGAGTTACAAGATACGAGCTAGATGGTGTTGTGATTGCGAAGTCGGATTGCGAAAGGGATCTGGGAGTTATGATTAGTAAGAATTTAAAACAAAAGGATCAATGCATAAATGTTCGTAATAAGGCAAATCGGACACTTGGATTTATTAATCGCAGCGTTAGTAACAAGACACCTGGTGTGGTTCTCAAGCTATATCTTGCTCTAGTTAGGCCCCATTTAGATTATGCAGTTCAGTTTTGGTCGCCATATTATAGAATGGATATAAATTCACTTGAACGTGTCCAGCGTAGGATGACTAAGTAAATTCCCCAAATTAGAAATCTTTCATATGAAGAAAGATTAACAAAGCTTAAGTTGCATTCACTGGAAAGGCGAAGAGTTAGGGGTGACATGATAGAGGTTTACAAGTGGATGAATGGACATAACCGGGGGGATATTAATAGGGTATTAAAAGTATCAACACAGGACAGAACACGAAACAATGGATATAAATTGGATAAGTTTAGATTTAGGAAAGACTTGGGTAAATACTGGTTCAGTAACAGGGTTGTTGATTTGTGGAACCAATTGCCGCGTAACATTGTGGAGGTGGGGTCCCTCGATTGTTTCAAGCACGGGTTGGACAAGTATATGAGTGGGATTGGGTGGTTATAGAATAGGAGCTGCCTCGTATGGGCCAATAGGCCTTCTGCAGTTACCTTTGTTCTTATGTTCTTATGTTCTTAAACCGAACTTCTCCCCTTTTCAATATCTTACTCAGTATTTTAACGAGAAACAAATAGATGATTGAAAATGAAGTATTTAAGGTTATTATCTAATCAATTATGTGTTTGCATCATTTTTATCGTATATATATGAATTAATACCCATGGACGGAAAATTCACAAAAACGTGGAAAACGGCAAAATATTGCCTAATTCGATGATATTTTGTTTGAATCACATGAAGGAAAAGGAGATGATAAACGTTAAAATATTGTAAAATTCGATGATTTTTCGTACGAAACAAAATGCAAGAAAACTTGCTTAAAATGCAATATTATGCGAAGTTCTGAGATTTTAAGGCCAAATTACATATCGTGATAGTACATGAAATAGTATCGAAATATTGGTAAAAATGAATATATTTACGTAATATCAAACTACATGAAAAACGTGAAAAAAGTCACTATATAACCATATTTGAGGATTTTAACTTCAAATCATAGAGCGAGGTTTCGTATTATTTAGATCCAAGAAAAGACATATGACAATGTTGTTTCCAATACAAATGATAAAAAACAATGTGTTTTCATTAGAAATAACTAAAATGTTTTTGATTTTCCGTTTATATTAACGAGGGAAGATGTACACGTAAAACCGCTCTAATCCCGCTGAAACGTCGATATATGCAATAGAAACCGAACTTCTCCCCTTTTCAATATCTTACTCAGTATTTTAACGAGAAACAAATAGATGATTGAAAATGAATTATTTAAGGTTATTATCTAATCAATTATGTGTTTGCATCATTTTTATCGTATATATATATATGAATTAATGCCCATGGACGGAAAATTCACAAAAACGTGGAAAACGGCAAAATATTGCCTAATTCGATGATATTTTGTTTAAATCACATGAAGGAAAAGGAGATGATAAACGTTAAAATATTGCTAAATTCGATGATTTTTCGTACGAAACAAAATGCAACAAAACTTGCTTAAAATGCAATATTATGCGAAATTCTGGGATTTGAAGGCCAAATCACATATCGTGATAGTACATGAAATAGTATCGAAATATTGGTAAAAATGAATATATTTACGTAATATCAAACTACATGAAAAACGTGAAAAAAGTCACTATATAACCATATTTGAGGATTTTAACTTCAAATCACAGAGCGAGGTTTCGTATTATTTAGTTCCAAGAAAAGACATATGACAATGTTGTTTCCAATACAAATGATAAAAAACAATGTGTTTTCATTAGAATTAACTATATATTCTTGATTTTCCGTTTATATTAACGAGGGAAGATGTACACGTAAAACCGCTCTAATCCGGCTGAAACGTCGATATATGCAATAAAAACCGAACTTCTCCCCTTTTCAATATCTTACTCAGCATTTTAATGAGAAACAAATAGATGATTGAAAATGAAGTATTTATGGTTATTATCTAATCAATTATGTGTTTGCATCATTTTTATCGTATATATATGAATTAATACCCATGGACTGAAAATTCACAAAAACGTGGAAAACGGCAAAATATTGCCTAATTCGATGATATTTTGTTTAAATCACATGAAGGAAAAGGGGATGATAACGTCAAAATATTGCTAAATTCGATGATTTTTCGTACGAAACAATATGCAAGAAAACTTGCTTAAAATGCAATATTATGCGAAATTTTGAGATTTCAAAGCCAAATCACATATCGTGATACTACGTGAAATAGTATCGAAATATTGGTAAAATGAATATATTTACGTAATATCAAACTACGTGAAAATCGTAAAAAAAGTCACTATTTAACCATATTTGAGGATTATAACTTAGAATCATAGAGGGAGGTTTCGTATTATTTAGATCCAAGAAAAGACATATGACAATGTTGTTTCCAATACAAATGATAAAAAACAATGTGTTTTCATTAGAATTAACTATAATGTTCTTGATTTTCCGTTTATATTAACGAGGGAAGATGTACACGTAAAACCGCTCTATTCCGGCTGAAACGTCGATATATGCAACAAAAACAGAACTTCTCCCCTTTTCAATATCTTACTCAGTATTTTAACGAGAAACAAATAGTTGATTGAAAATGAAGTATTTAAGGTTATTATCTAATTAATTATGTGTTTGCATCATTTTTATCGTATATATATGAATTAATACCCATGGACTGAAAATTCACAAAATATGGAAAAACGTCAAAATATTGCCTAATTCGATGATATTTTGTTTAAATCACATGAAGGAAAAGGGGATGATAAACGTCAAAATATTGCTAAATTCGATGATTTTTCGTACGAAACAAAATGCAAGAAAACTTGCTTAAAATGCAATATTATGCGAAGTTCTGAGATTTTAAGGCCAAATTACATATCGTGATACTACATGAAATAGTATCGAAATATTGGTAAAAATGAATATATTTACGTAATATCAAACTACATGAAAAACGTGAAAAAAGTCACTATATAACCATATTTGAGGATTTTAACTTCAAATCATAGAGCGAGGTTTCGTATTATTTAGATCCAAGAAAAGACATATGACAATGTTGTTTCCAATACAAATGATAAAAATCAATGTGTTTTCATTAGAATTAACTAAAATGTTCCTGATTTTCCGTTTATATTACTGATGGAAGATGTACACGTAAAACCGCTCTATTCCGGCTGAAACGTCGGTATATGCAATAAAAACAGAACTTCTCCCCTTTTCAATATCTTACTCAGTATTTTAACGAGAAACAAATAGATGATTGAAAATGAAGTATTTAAGGTTATTATCTAATCAATTATGTGTTTGCATCATTTTTATCGTATATATATATGAATTAATACCCATGGACGGAAAATTCACAAAAACGTGGAAAACGGCAAAATATTGCCTAATTCGATGATATTTTGTTTAAATCACATGAATGAAAAGGAGATGATAAACGTTAAAATACTGCTAAATTCGATGATTTTTCGTACGAAACAAAATGCAAGAAAACTTGCTTAAAATGCAATATTATGCGAAATTCTGGGATTTGAAGGCCAAATCACATATCGTGATACTACATGAAATAGTATCGAAATATTGGTAAAAATGAATATATTTACGTAATATCAAACTACATGAAAAACGTGAAAAAAGTCACTATATAACCATATTTGAGGATTTTAACTTCAAATCATAGAGCGAGGTTTCGTATTATTTAGTTCCAAGAACAGACATATGACAATGTTGTTTCCAATACAAATGATAAAAAACAATGTGTTTTCATTAGAATTAACTATAATGTTATTGATTTTCCGTTTATATTAACGAGGGAAGATGTACACGTAAAACCGCTCTAATCCGGCTGAAACGTCGATATATGCAATAAAAACCGAACTTCTCCCCTTTTCAATATCTTACTCAGTATTTTAACGAGAAACAAATAGATGATTGAAAATGAAGTATTTATGGTTGTTATCTAATCAATTATGTGTTTGCATCATTTTTATCGTATATATATGAATTAATACCCATGGACTGAAAATTCACAAAAACGTGGAAAACGGCAAAATATTGCCTAATTCGATGATATTTTGTTTAAATCACATAAAGGAAAAGGGGATGATAAACGTCAAAATATTGCTAAATTCGATGATTTTTCGTACGAAACAAAATGCAAGAAAACTTGCTTAAAATGCAATATTTTGCGAAATTTTGAGATTTCAAAGCCAAATCACATATCGTGATAGTACATGAAATAGTATCGAAATATTGGAAAAAATGAATATATTTACGTAATATCAAACTACATGAAAATCGTGAAAAAAGTCACTATTTAACCATATTTGAGGATTTTAACTTCAAATCACAGAGCGAGGTTTCGTATTATTTAGTTCCAAGAAAAGACATATGACAATGTTGTTTCCAATACAAATGATAAAAAACAATGTGTTTTCATTAGAATTAACTATATATTCTTGATTTTCCGTTTATATTAACGAGGGAAGATGTACACGTAAAACCGCTCTAATCCGGCTGAAACGTCGATATATGCAATAAAAACCGAACTTCTCCCCTTTTCAATATCTTACTCAGTATTTTAACGAGAAACAAATAGATGATTGAAAATGAAGTATTTATGGTTATTATCTAATCAATTATGTGTTTGCATCATTTTTATCGTATATATATGAATTAATACCCATGGACTGAAAATTCACAAAAACGTGGAAAACGGCAAAATATTGCCTAATTCGATGATATTTTGTTTAAATCACATGAAGGAAAAGGGGATGATAAACGTCAAAATATTGCTAAATTCGATGATTTTTCGTACGAAACAATATGCAAGAAAACTTGCTTAAAATGCAATATTATGCGAAATTTTGAGATTTCAAAGCCAAATCACATATCGTGATACTACGTGAAATAGTATGGAAATATTGGTAAAATGAATATATTTACGTAATATCAAACTACGTGAAAATCGTGAAAAAAGTCACTATTTAACCATATTTGAGGATTATAACTTAGAATCATAGAGGGAGGTTTCGTATTATTTAGATCCAAGAAAAGACATATGACAATGTTGTTTCCAATACAAATGATAAAAAACAATGTGTTTTCATTAGAATTAACTATAATGTTCTTGATTTTCCGTTTATATTAACGAGGGAAGATGTACACGTAAAACCGCTCTAATCCGGCTGAAACGTCGATATATGCAATAAAAACCGAACTTCTCCCCTTTTCAATATCTTACTCTGTATATTAACGAGAAACAAATAGATGATTGAAAATGAAGTATTTAAGGTTATTATCTAATCAATTATGTGTTTGCATCATTTTTAACGTATATATATGAATTAATACCCATGGACTGAAAATTCACAAAAACGTGGAAAACGGCAAAATATTGCCTAATTCGATGACATTTTGTTTGAATCACATGAAGGAAAAGGGGATGATAAACGTCAAAATATTGCTAAATTCGATGATTTTTCGTACGAAAAAAAATGCAAGAAAACTTGCTAATAATGCAATATTTTGCGAAATTCTGAGATTTCAAGGCCAAATCAGCGAAATTCTGAGATTTGAAGGCTAAATCATATATCGTGATACTACATGAAATAGTATCAAAATATTGGTAAAAATGAATATATTTACGTAATATCAAACTACATGAAAATCGTGAAAAAAGTCACTATTTAACCATATTTGAGGATTATAACTTAAAATCATAGAGGGAGGTTTCGTATTATTTAGATCCAAGAAAAGACATATGACAATGTTGTATCCAATACAAATGATAAAAATCAATGTGTTTTCAATAGAATTAACTAAAATGTTCCTGATTTTCCGTTTATATTACTGATGGAAGATGTACACGTAAAACCGCTCTATTCCGGCTGAAACGTCGATATATGCAATAAAAACAGAACTTCTCCCCTTTTCAATATCTTACCCAGTATTTTAACGAGAAACAAATAGTTGATTGAAAATGAAGTATTTAAGGTTATTATCTAATTAATTATGTGTTTGCATCATTTTTATCGTATATATATGAATTAATACCCATGGACTGAAAATTCACAAAATATGGAAAAACGGCAAAATATTGCCTAATTCGATGATATTTTGTTTAAATCACATGAAGGAAAAGGGGATGATAAACGTCAAAATATTGCTAAATTCGATGATTTTTCGTACGAAACAAAATGCAAGAAAACTTGCTTAAAATGCAATATTATGCGAAATTCTGAGATTTTAAGGCCAAATTACATATCGTGATACTACATGAAATAGTATCGAAATATTGGTAAAAAGGAATATATTTACGTAATATCAAACTACATGAAAAACGTGAAAAAAGTCACTATATAACCATATTTGAGGATTTTAACTTCAAATCATAGAGCGAGGTTTCGTATTATTTAGTTCCAAGAAAAGACATATGACAATGTTGTTTCCAATACAAATGATAAAAAACAATGTGTTTTCATTAGAATTAACTATAATGTTATTGATTTTCCGTTTATATTAACGAGGGAAGATGTACACGTAAAACCGCTCTAATCCGGCTGAAACGTCGATATATGCAATAAAAACCGAACTTCTCCCCTTTTCAATATCTTACTCAGTATTTTAACGAGAAACAAATAGTTGATTGAAAATGAAGTATTTATGGATGTTATCTAATCAATTATGTGTTTGCATCATTTTTATCGTATATATATGAATTAATACCCATGGACTGAAAATTCACAAAAACGTGGAAAACGGCAAAATATTGCCTAATTCGATGATATTTTGTTTAAATCACATAAAGGAAAAGGGGATGATAAACGTCAAAATATTGCTAAATTCGATGATTTTTCGTACGAAACAAAATGCAAGAAAACTTGCTTAAAATGCAATATTTTGCGAAATTTTCAGATTTCAAAGCCAAATCACATATCGTGATAGTACATGAAATAGTATCGAAATATTGGAAAAAATGAATATATTTACGTAATATCAAACTACATGAAAATCGTGAAAAAAGTCACTATTTAACCATATTTGAGGATTTTAACTTCAAATCACAGAGCGAGGTTTCGTATTATTTAGTTCCAAGAAAAGACATATGACAATGTTGTTTCCAATACAAATGATAAAAAACAATGTGTTTTCATTAGAATTAACTATATATTCTTGATTTTCCGTTTATATTAACGAGGGAAGATGTACACGTAAAACCGCTCTAATCCGGCTGAAACGTCGATATATGCAATAAAAACCGAACTTCTCCCCTTTTCAATATCTTACTCAGTATTTTAACGAGAAACAAATAGATGATTGAAAATGAAGTTTTTATGGTTATTATCTAATCAATTATGTGTTTGCATCATTTTTATCGTATATATATGAATTAATACCCATGGACTGAAAATTCACAAAAACGTGGAAAACGGCAAAATATTGCCTAATTCGATGATATTTTGTTTAAATCACAGGAAGGAAAAGGGGATGATAAACGTCAAAATATTGCTAAATTCGATGATTTTTCGTACGAAACAATATGCAAGAAAACTTGCTTAAAATGCAATATTATGCGAAATTTTGAGATTTCAAAGCCAAATCACATATCGTGATACTACGTGAAATAGTATCGAAATATTGGTAAAATGAATATATTTACGTAATATCAAACTACGTGAAAATCGTGAAAAAAGTCACTATTTAACCATATTTGAGGATTATAACTTAGAATCATAGAGGGAGGTTTCGTATTATTTAGATCCAAGAAAAGACATATGACAATGTTGTTTCCAATACAAATGATAAAAAACAATGTGTTTTCATTAGAATTAACTATAATGTTCTTGATTTTCCGTTTATATTAACGAGGGAAGATGTACACGTAAAACCGCTCTAATCCGGCTGAAACGTCGATATATGCAATAAAAACCGAACGTCTCCCCTTTTCAATATCTTACTCTGTATATTAACGAGAAACAAATAGATGATTGAAAATGAAGTATTTAAGGTTATTATCTAATCAATTATGTGTTTGCATCATTTTTAACGTATATATATGAATTAATACCCATGGACTGAAAATTCACAAAAACGTGGAAAACGGCAAAATATTGCCTAATTCGATGATATTTTGTTTGAATCACATGAAGGAAAAGGGGATGATAAACGTCAAAATATTGCTAAATTCGATGATTTTTCGTACGAAAAAAAATGCAAGAAAACTTGCTTATAATGCAATATTTTGCGAAATTCTGAGATTTCAAGGCCAAATCAGCGAAATTCTGAGATTTGAAGGCTAAATCATATATCGTGATACTACATGAAATAGTATCAAAATATTGGTAAAAATGAATATATTTACGTAATATCAAACTACATGAAAATCGTGAAAAAAGTCACTATTTAACCATATTTGAGGATTATAACTTAAAATCATAGAGGGAGGTTTCGTATTATTTAGATCCAAGAAAAGACATATGACAATGTTGTATCCAATACAAATGATAAAAATCAATGTGTTTTCAATAGAATTAACTAAAATGTTCCTGATTTTCCGTTTATATTACTGATGGAAGATGTACACGTAAAACCGCTCTATTCCGGCTGAAACGTCGATATATGCAATAAAAACAGAACTTCTCCCCTTTTCAATATCTTACTCAGTATTTTAACGAGAAACAAATAGTTGATTGAAAATGAAGTATTTAAGGTTATTATCTAATTAATTATGTGTTTGCATCATTTTTATCGTATATATATGAATTAATACCCATGGACTGAAAATTCACAAAATATGGAAAAACGGCAAAATATTGCCTAATTCGATGATATTTTGTTTAAATCACATAAAGGAAAAGGGGATGATAAACGTCAAAATATTGCTAAATTCGATGATTTTTCGTACGAAACAAAATGCAAGAAAACTTGCTTAAAATGCAATATTTTGCGAAATTTTGAGATTTCAAAGCCAAATCACATATCGTGATAGTACATGAAATAGTATCGAAATATTGGAAAAAATGAATATATTTACGTAATATCAAACTACATGAAAATCGTGAAAAAAGTCACTATTTAACCATATTTGAGGATTTTAACTTCAAATCACAGAGCGAGGTTTCGTATTATTTAGTTCCAAGAAAAGACATATGACAATGTTGTTTCCAATACAAATGATAAAAAACAATGTGTTTTCATTAGAATTAACTATATATTCTTGATTTTCCGTTTATATTAACGAGGGAAGATGTACACGTAAAACCGCTCTAATCCGGCTGAAACGTCGATATATGCAATAAAAACCGAACTTCTCCCCTTTTCAATATCTTACTCAGTATTTTAACGAGAAACAAATAGATGATTGAAAATGAAGTATTTATGGTTATTATCTAATCAATTATGTGTTTGCATCATTTTTATCGTATATATATGAATTAATACCCATGGACTGAAAATTCACAAAAACGTGGAAAACGGCAAAATATTGCCTAATTCGATGATATTTTGTTTAAATCACATGAAGGAAAAGGGGATGATAAACGTCAAAATATTGCTAAATTCGATGATTTTTCGTACGAAACAATATGCAAGAAAACTTGCTTAAAATGCAATATTATGCGAAATTTTGAGATTTCAAAGCCAAATCACATATCGTGATACTACGTGAAATAGTATGGAAATATTGGTAAAATGAATATATTTACGTAATATCAAACTACGTGAAAATCGTGAAAAAAGTCACTATTTAACCATATTTGAGGATTATAACTTAGAATCATAGAGGGAGGTTTCGTATTATTTAGATCCAAGAAAAGACATATGACAATGTTGTTTCCAATACAAATGATAAAAAACAATGTGTTTTCATTAGAATTAACTATAATGTTCTTGATTTTCCGTTTATATTAACGAGGGAAGATGTACACGTAAAACCGCTCTAATCCGGCTGAAACGTCGATATATGCAATAAAAACCGAACTTCTCCCCTTTTCAATATCTTACTCTGTATATTAACGAGAAACAAATAGATGATTGAAAATGAAGTATTTAAGGTTATTATCTAATCAATTATGTGTTTGCATCATTTTTAACGTATATATATGAATTAATACCCATGGACTGAAAATTCACAAAAACGTGGAAAACGGCAAAATATTGCCTAATTCGATGACATTTTGTTTGAATCACATGAAGGAAAAGGGGATGATAAACGTCAAAATATTGCTAAATTCGATGATTTTTCGTACGAAAAAAAATGCAAGAAAACTTGCTAATAATGCAATATTTTGCGAAATTCTGAGATTTCAAGGCCAAATCAGCGAAATTCTGAGATTTGAAGGCTAAATCATATATCGTGATACTACATGAAATAGTATCAAAATATTGGTAAAAATGAATATATTTACGTAATATCAAACTACATGAAAATCGTGAAAAAAGTCACTATTTAACCATATTTGAGGATTATAACTTAAAATCATAGAGGGAGGTTTCGTATTATTTAGATCCAAGAAAAGACATATGACAATGTTGTATCCAATACAAATGATAAAAATCAATGTGTTTTCAATAGAATTAACTAAAATGTTCCTGATTTTCCGTTTATATTACTGATGGAAGATGTACACGTAAAACCGCTCTATTCCGGCTGAAACGTCGATATATGCAATAAAAACAGAACTTCTCCCCTTTTCAATATCTTACCCAGTATTTTAACGAGAAACAAATAGTTGATTGAAAATGAAGTATTTAAGGTTATTATCTAATTAATTATGTGTTTGCATCATTTTTATCGTATATATATGAATTAATACCCATGGACTGAAAATTCACAAAATATGGAAAAACGGCAAAATATTGCCTAATTCGATGATATTTTGTTTAAATCACATGAAGGAAAAGGGGATGATAAACGTCAAAATATTGCTAAATTCGATGATTTTTCGTACGAAACAAAATGCAAGAAAACTTGCTTAAAATGCAATATTATGCGAAATTCTGAGATTTTAAGGCCAAATTACATATCGTGATACTACATGAAATAGTATCGAAATATTGGTAAAAAGGAATATATTTACGTAATATCAAACTACATGAAAAACGTGAAAAAAGTCACTATATAACCATATTTGAGGATTTTAACTTCAAATCATAGAGCGAGGTTTCGTATTATTTAGTTCCAAGAAAAGACATATGACAATGTTGTTTCCAATACAAATGATAAAAAACAATGTGTTTTCATTAGAATTAACTATAATGTTATTGATTTTCCGTTTATATTAACGAGGGAAGATGTACACGTAAAACCGCTCTAATCCGGCTGAAACGTCGATATATGCAATAAAAACCGAACTTCTCCCCTTTTCAATATCTTACTCAGTATTTTAACGAGAAACAAATAGTTGATTGAAAATGAAGTATTTATGGATGTTATCTAATCAATTATGTGTTTGCATCATTTTTATCGTATATATATGAATTAATACCCATGGACTGAAAATTCACAAAAACGTGGAAAACGGCAAAATATTGCCTAATTCGATGATATTTTGTTTAAATCACATGAAGGAAAAGGAGATGATAAACGTTAAAATATTGCTAAATTCGATGATTTTTCGTACGAAACAAAATGCAAGAAAACTTGCTTAAAATGCAATATTTTGCGAAATTTTGAGATTTCAAAGCCAAATCACATATCGTGATACTACATGAAATAGTATTGAAATATTGGTAAAAATGAATATATTTACGTAATATCAAACTACATGAAAATCGTGAAAAAAGTCACTATTTAACCATATTTGAGGATTATAACTTAGAATCATAGAGCGAGGTTTCGTATTATTTAGATCCAAGAAAAGACATATGACAATGTTGTTTCCAATACAAATGATAAAAAACAATGTGTTTTCATTAGAAATAACTAAAATGTTTTTGATTTTCCGGTTATATTAACGAGGGAAGATGTACACGTAAAACCGCTCTAATCCCGCTGAAACGTCGATATATGCAATAGAAACCGAACTTCTCCCCTTTTCAATATCTTACTCAGTATTTTAACGAGAAACAAATAGATGATTGAAAATGAAGTATTTATGGTTGTTATCTAATCAATTATGTGTTTGCATCATTTTTATCGTATATATATGAATTAATACCCATGGACTGAAAATTCACAAAAACGTGGAAAACGGCAAAATATTGCCTAATTCGATGATATTTTGTTTAAATCACATAAAGGAAAAGGGGATGATAAACGTCAAAATATTGCTAAATTCGATGATTTTTCGTACGAAAAAAAATGCAAGAAAACTTGCTTATAATGCAATATTTTGCGAAATTCTGAGATTTCAAGGCCAAATCAGCGAAATTCTGAGATTTGAAGGCTAAATCATATATCGTGATACTACATGAAATAGTATCAAAATATTGGTAAAAATGAATATATTTACGTAATATCAAACTACATGAAAATCGTGAAAAAAGTCACTATTTAACCATATTTGAGGATTATAACTTAAAATCATAGAGGGAGGTTGCGTATTATTTAGATCCAAGAAAAGACATATGACAATGTTGTATCCAATACAAATGATAAAAATCAATGTGTTTTCAATAGAATTAACTAAAATGTTCCTGATTTTCCGTTTATATTACTGATGGAAGATGTACACGTAAAACCGCTCTATTCCGGCTGAAACGTCGATATATGCAATAAAAACAGAACTTCTCCCCTTTTCAATATCTTACTCAGTATTTTAACGAGAAACAAATAGTTGATTGAAAATGAAGTATTTAAGGTTATTATCTAATTAATTATGTGTTTGCATCATTTTTATCGTATATATATGAATTAATACCCATGGACTGAAAATTCACAAAATATGGAAAAACGGCAAAATATTGCCTAATTCGATGATATTTTGTTTAAATCACATGAAGGAAAAGGGGATGATAAACGTCAAAATATTGCTAAATTCGATGATTTTTCGTACGAAACAAAATGCAAGAAAACTTGCTTAAAATGCAATATTTTGCGAAATTCTGAGATTTTTAGGCCAAATTACATATCGTGATACTACATGAAATAGTATCGAAATATTGGTAAAAATGAATATATTTACGTAATATCAAACTACATGAAAAACGTGAAAAAAGTCACTATATAACCATATTTGAGGATTTTAACTTCAAATCATAGAGCGAGGTTTCGTATTATTTAGTTCCAAGAAAAGACATATGACAATGTTGTTTCCAATACAAATGATAAAAAACAATGTGTTTTCATTAGAATTAACTATAATGTTATTGATTTTCCGTTTATATTAACGAGGGAAGATGTACACGTAAAACCGCTCTAATCCGGCTGAAACGTCGATATATGTAATAAAAAATAAAAACCGAACTTCTCCCCTTTTCAATATCTTACTCAGTATTTTAACGAGAAACAAATAGATGATTGAAAATGAAGTATTTATGGTTGTTATCTAATCAATTATGTGTTTGCATCATTTTTATCGTATATATATGAATTAATACCCATGGACTGAAAATTCACAAAAACGTGGAAAACGGCAAAATATTGCCTAATTCGATGATATTTTGTTTAAATCACATAAAGGAAAAGGGGATGATAAACGTCAAAATATTGCTAAATTCGATGATTTTTCGTAGGAAACAAAATGCAAGAAAACTTGCTTAAAATGCAATATTTTGCGAAATTTTGAGATTTCAAAGCCAAATCACATATCGTGATAGTACATGAAATAGTATCGAAATATTGGAAAAAATGAATATATTTACGTAATATCAAACTACATGAAAATCGTGAAAAAAGTCACTATTTAACCATATTTGAGGATTTTAACTTCAAATCACAGAGCGAGGTTTCGTATTATTTAGTTCCAAGAAAAGACATATGACAACGTTGTTTCCAATACAAATGATAAAAAACAATGTGTTTTCATTAGAATTAACTATATATTCTTGATTTTCCGTTTATATTAACGAGGGAAGATGTACACGTAAAACCGCTCTAATCCGGCTGAAACGTCGATATATGCAATAAAAACCGAACTTCTCCCCTTTTCAATATCTTACTCAGTATTTTAACGAGAAACAAATAGATGATTGAAAATGAAGTATTTAAGGTTATTATCTAATCAATTATGTGTTTGCATCATTTTTATCGTATATATATGAATTAATACCCATGGACTGAAAATTCACAAAAACGTGGAAAACGGCAAAATATTGCCTAATTCGATGATATTTTGTTTGAATCACATGAAGGAAAAGGGGATGATAAACGTCAAAATATTGTAAAATTCGATGATTTTTCGTACGAAACAAAATGCAAGAAAACTTGCTTAAAATGCAATATTATGCGAAGTTCTGAGATTTTAAGGCCAAATTACATATCGTGATACTACATGAAATAGTATCGAAATATTGGTAAAAATGAATATATTTACGTAATATCAAACTACATGAAAAACGTGAAAAAAGTCACTATATAACCATATTTGAGGATTTTAACTTCAAATCACAGAGCGAGGTTTCGTATTATTTAGTTCCAAGAAAAGACATATGACAATGTTGTTTCCAATACAAATGATAAAAAACAATGTGTTTTCATTAGAATTAACTAAAATGTTCCTGATTTTCCGTTTATATTACTGATGGAAGATGTACACGTAAAACCGCTCTATTCCGGCTGAAACGTCGGTATATGCAATAAAAACAGAACTTCTCCCCTTTTCAATATCTTCCTCAGTATTTTAACGAGAAACAAATAGATGATTGAAAATGAAGTATTTAAGGTTATTATCTAATCAATTATGTGTTTGCATCATTTTTATCATATATATATATGAATTAATACCCATGGACGGAAAATTCACAAAAACGTGGAAAACGGCAAAATATTGCCTAATTCGATGATATTTTGTTTAAATCACATGAAGGAAAAGGAGATGATAAACGTTAAAATATTGCTAAATTCGATGATTTTTCGTACGAAACAAAATGCAAGAAAACTTGCTTAAAATGCAATATTTTGCGAAATTTTGAGATTTCAAAGCCAAATCACATATCGTGATACTACATGAAATAGTATTGAAATATTGGTAAAAATGAATATATTTACGTAATATCAAACTACATGAAAATCGTGAAAAAAGTCACTATTTAACCATATTTGAGGATTATAACTTAGAATCATAGAGCGAGGTTTCGTATTATTTAGATCCAAGAAAAGACATATGACAATGTTGTTTCCAATACAAATGATAAAAAACAATGTGTTTTCATTAGAAATAACTAAAATGTTTTTGATTTTCCGTTTATATTAACGAGGGAAGATGTACACGTAAATCCGCTCTAATCCCGCTGAAACGTCGATATATGCAATAGAAACCGAACATCTCCCCTTTTCAATATCTTACTCAGTATTTTAACGAGAAACAAATAGATGATTGAAAATGAAGTATTTATGGTTGTTATCTAATCAATTATGTGTTTGCATCATTTTTATCGTATATATATGAATTAATACCCATGGACTGAAAATTCACAAAAACGTGGAAAACGGCAAAATATTGCCTAATTCGATGATATTTTGTTTAAATCACATAAAGGAAAAGGGGATGATAAACGTCAAAATATTGCTAAATTCGATGATTTTTCGTACGAAAAAAAATGCAAGAAAACTTGCTTATAATGCAATATTTTGCGAAATTCTGAGATTTCAAGGCCAAATCAGCGAAATTCTGAGATTTGAAGGCTAAATCATATATCGTGATACTACATGAAATAGTATCAAAATATTGGTAAAAATGAATATATTTACGTAATATCAAACTACATGAAAATCGTGAAAAAAGTCACTATTTAACCATATTTGAGGATTATAACTTAAAATCATAGAGGGAGGTTTCGTATTATTTAGATCCAAGAAAAGACATATGACAATGTTGTATCCAATACAAATGATAAAAATCAATGTGTTTTCAATAGAATTAACTAAAATGTTCCTGATTTTCCGTTTATATTACTGATGGAAGATGTACACGTATAACCGCTCTATTCCGGCTGAAACGTCGATATATGCAATAAAAACAGAACTTCTCCCCTTTTCAATATCTTACTCAGTATTTTAACGAGAAACAAATAGTTGATTGAAAATGAAGTATTTAAGGTTATTATCTAATTAATTATGTGTTTGCATCATTTTTATCGTATATATATGAATTAATACCCATGGACTGAAAATTCACAAAATATGGAAAAACGGCAAAATATTGCCTAATTCGATGATATTTTGTTTAAATCACATGAAGGAAAAGGGGATGATAAACGTCAAAATATTGCTAAATTCGATGATTTTTCGTACGAAACAAAATGCAAGAAAACTTGCTTAAAATGCAATATTTTGCGAAATTCTGAGATTTTTAGGCCAAATTACATATCGTGATACTACATGAAATAGTATCGAAATATTGGTAAAAATGAATATATTTACGTAATATCAAACTACATGAAAAACGTGAAAAAAGTCACTATATAACCATATTTGAGGATTTTAACTTCAAATCATAGAGCGAGGTTTCGTATTATTTAGTTCCAAGAAAAGACATATGACAATGTTGTTTCCAATACAAATGATAAAAAACAATGTGTTTTCATTAGAATTAACTATAATGTTATTGATTTTCCGTTTATATTAACGAGGGAAGATGTACACGTAAAACCGCTCTAATCCGGCTGAAACGTCGATATATGTAATAAAAAATAAAAACCGAACTTCTCCCTTTTCAATATCTTACTCAGTATTTTAACGAGAAACAAATAGATGATTGAAAATGAAGTATTTATGGTTGTTATCTAATCAATTATGTGTTTGCATCATTTTTATCGTATATATATGAATTAATACCCATGGACTGAAAATTCACAAAAACGTGGAAAACGGCAAAATATTGCCTAATTCGATGATATTTTGTTTAAATCACATAAAGGAAAAGGGGATGATAAACGTCAAAATATTGCTAAATTCGATGATTTTTCGTAGGAAACAAAATGCAAGAAAACTTGCTTAAAATGCAATATTTTGCGAAATTTTGAGATTTCAAAGCCAAATCACATATCGTGATAGTACATGAAATAGTATCGAAATATTGGAAAAAATGAATATATTTACGTAATATCAAACTACATGAAAATCGTGAAAAAAGTCACTATTTAACCATATTTGAGGATTTTAACTTCAAATCACAGAGCGAGGTTTCGTATTATTTAGTTCCAAGAAAAGACATATGACAATGTTGTTTCCAATACAAATGATAAAAAACAATGTGTTTTCATTAGAATTAACTAAAATGTTCCTGATTTTCCGTTTATATTACTGATGGAAGATGTACACGTAAAACCGCTCTATTCCGGCTGAAACGTCGGTATATGCAATAAAAACAGAACTTCTCCCCTTTTCAATATCTTCCTCAGTATTTTAACGAGAAACAAATAGATGATTGAAAATGAAGTATTTAAGGTTATTATCTAATCAATTATGTGTTTGCATCATTTTTATCATATATATATATGAATTAATACCCATGGACGGAAAATTCACAAAAACGTGGAAAACGGCAAAATATTGCCTAATTCGATGATATTTTGTTTAAATCACATGAAGGAAAAGGAGATGATAAACGTTAAAATATTGCTAAATTCGATGATTTTTCGTACGAAACAAAATGCAAGAAAACTTGCTTAAAATGCAATATTTTGCGAAATTTTGAGATTTCAAAGCCAAATCACATATCGTGATACTACATGAAATAGTATTGAAATATTGGTAAAAATGAATATATTTACGTAATATCAAACTACATGAAAATCGTGAAAAAAGTCACTATTTAACCATATTTGAGGATTATAACTTAGAATCATAGAGCGAGGTTTCGTATTATTTAGATCCAAGAAAAGACATATGACAATGTTGTTTCCAATACAAATGATAAAAAACAATGTGTTTTCATTAGAAATAACTAAAATGTTTTTGATTTTCCGTTTATATTAACGAGGGAAGATGTACACGTAAAACCGCTCTAATCCCGCTGAAACGTCGATATATGCAATAGAAACCGAACTTCTCCCCTTTTCAATATCTTACTCAGTATTTTAACGAGAAACAAATAGATGATTGAAAATGAAGTATTTATGGTTGTTATCTAATCAATTATGTGTTTGCATCATTTTTATCGTATATATATGAATTAATACCCATGGACTGAAAATTCACAAAAACGTGGAAAACGGCAAAATATTGCCTAATTCGATGATATTTTGTTTAAATCACATAAAGGAAAAGGGGATGATAAACGTCAAAATATTGCTAAATTCGATGATTTTTCGTACGAAAAAAAATGCAAGAAAACTTGCTTATAATGCAATATTTTGCGAAATTCTGAGATTTCAAGGCCAAATCAGCGAAATTCTGAGATTTGAAGGCTAAATCATATATCGTGATACTACATGAAATAGTATCAAAAATATTGGTAAAAATGAATATATTTACGTAATATCAAACTACATGAAAATCGTGAAAAAAGTCACTATTTAACCATATTTGAGGATTATAACTTAAAATCATAGAGGGAGGTTTCGTATTATTTAGATCCAAGAAAAGACATATGACAATGTTGTATCCAATACAAATGATAAAAATCAATGTGTTTTCAATAGAATTAACTAAAATGTTCCTGATTTTCCGTTTATATTACTGATGGAAGATGTACACGTAAAACCGCTCTATTCCGGCTGAAACGTCGATATATGCAATAAAAACAGAACTTCTCCCCTTTTCAATATCTTACTCAGTATTTTAACGAGAAACAAATAGTTGATTGAAAATGAAGTATTTAAGGTTATTATCTAATTAATTATGTGTTTGCATCATTTTTATCGTATATATATGAATTAATACCCATGGACTGAAAATTCACAAAATATGGAAAAACGGCAAAATATTGCCTAATTCGATGATATTTTGTTTAAATCACATGAAGGAAAAGGGGATGATAAACGTCAAAATATTGCTAAATTCGATTATTTTTCGTACGAAACAAAATGCAAGAAAACTTGCTTAAAATGCAATATTTTGCGAAATTCTGAGATTTTTAGGCCAAATTACATATCGTGATACTACATGAAATAGTATCGAAATATTGGTAAAAATGAATATATTTACGTAATATCAAACTACATGAAAAACGTGAAAAAAGTCACTATATAACCATATTTGAGGATTTTAACTTCAAATCATAGAGCGAGGTTTCGTATTATTTAGTTCCAAGAAAAGACATATGACAATGTTGTTTCCAATACAAATGATAAAAAACAATGTGTTTTCATTAGAATTAACTATAATGTTATTGATTTTCCGTTTATATTAACGAGGGAAGATGTACACGTAAAACCGCTCTAATCCGGCTGAAACGTCGATATATGCAATAAAAAATAAAAACCGAACTTCTCCCCTTTTCAATATCTTACTCAGTATTTTAACGAGAAACAAATAGATGATTGAAAATGAAGTATTTATGGTTGTTATCTAATCAATTATGTGTTTGCATCATTTTTATCGTATATATATGAATTAATACCCATGGACTGAAAATTCACAAAAACGTGGAAAACGGCAAAATATTGCCTAATTCGATGATATTTTGTTTAAATCACATAAAGGAAAAGGGGATGATAAACGTCAAAATATTGCTAAATTCGATGATTTTTCGTACGAAAAAAAATGCAAGAAAACTTGCTTATAATGCAATATTTTGCGAAATTCTGAGATTTCAAGGCCAAATCAGCGAAATTCTGAGATTTGAAGGCTAAATCATATATCGTGATACTACATGAAATAGTATCAAAATATTGGTAAAAATGAATATATTTACGTAATATCAAACTACATGAAAATCGTGAAAAAAGTCACTATTTAACCATATTTGAGGATTATAACTTAAAATCATAGAGGGAGGTTTCGTATTATTTAGATCCAAGAAAAGACATATGACAATGTTGTTTCCAATACAAATGATAAAAAACAATGTGTTTTCATTAGAATTAACTAAAATGTTCCTGATTTTCCGTTTATATTACTGATGGAAGATGTACACGTAAAACCGCTCTATTCCGGCTGAAACGTCGGTATATGCAATAAAAACAGAACTTCTCCCCTTTTCAATATCTTCCTCAGTATTTTAACGAGAAACAAATAGATGATTGAAAATGAAGTATTTAAGGTTATTATCTAATCAATTATGTGTTTGCATCATTTTTATCATATATATATATGAATTAATACCCATGGACGGAAAATTCACAAAAACGTGGAAAACGGCAAAATATTGCCTAATTCGATGATATTTTGTTTAAATCACATGAAGGAAAAGGAGATGATAAACGTTAAAATATTGCTAAATTCGATGATTTTTCGTACGAAACAAAATGCAAGAAAACTTGCTTAAAATGCAATATTTTGCGAAATTTTGAGATTTCAAAGCCAAATCACATATCGTGATACTACATGAAATAGTATTGAAATATTGGTAAAAATGAATATATTTACGTAATATCAAACTACATGAAAATCGTGAAAAAAGTCACTATTTAACCATATTTGAGGATTATAACTTAGAATCATAGAGCGAGGTTTCGTATTATTTAGATCCAAGAAAAGACATATGACAATGTTGTTTCCAATACAAATGATAAAAAACAATGTGTTTTCATTAGAAATAACTAAAATGTTTTTGATTTTCCGTTTATATTAACGAGGGAAGATGTACACGTAAAACCGCTCTAATCCCGCTGAAACGTCGATATATGCAATAGAAACCGAACTTCTCCCCTTTTCAATATCTTACTCAGTATTTTAACGAGAAACAAATAGATGATTGAAAATGAAGTATTTATGGTTGTTATCTAATCAATTATGTGTTTGCATCATTTTTATCGTATATATATGAATTAATACCCATGGACTGAAAATTCACAAAAACGTGGAAAACGGCAAAATATTGCCTAATTCGATGATATTTTGTTTAAATCACATAAAGGAAAAGGGGATGATAAACGTCAAAATATTGCTAAATTCGATGATTTTTCGTACGAAAAAAAATGCAAGAAAACTTGCTTATAATGCAATATTTTGCGAAATTCTGAGATTTCAAGGCCAAATCAGCGAAATTCTGAGATTTGAAGGCTAAATCATATATCGTGATACTACATGAAATAGTATCAAAAATATTGGTAAAAATGAATATATTTACGTAATATCAAACTACATGAAAATCGTGAAAAAAGTCACTATTTAACCATATTTGAGGATTATAACTTAAAATCATAGAGGGAGGTTTCGTATTATTTAGATCCAAGAAAAGACATATGACAATGTTGTATCCAATACAAATGATAAAAATCAATGTGTTTTCAATAGAATTAACTAAAATGTTCCTGATTTTCCGTTTATATTACTGATGGAAGATGTACACGTAAAACCGCTCTATTCCGGCTGAAACGTCGATATATGCAATAAAAACAGAACTTCTCCCCTTTTCAATATCTTACTCAGTATTTTAACGAGAAACAAATAGTTGATTGAAAATGAAGTATTTAAGGTTATTATCTAATTAATTATGTGTTTGCATCATTTTTATCGTATATATATGAATTAATACCCATGGACTGAAAATTCACAAAATATGGAAAAACGGCAAAATATTGCCTAATTCGATGATATTTTGTTTAAATCACATGAAGGAAAAGGGGATGATAAACGTCAAAATATTGCTAAATTCGATAATTTTTCGTACGAAACAAAATGCAAGAAAACTTGCTTAAAATGCAATATTTTGCGAAATTCTGAGATTTTTAGGCCAAATTACATATCGTGATACTACATGAAATAGTATCGAAATATTGGTAAAAATGAATATATTTACGTAATATCAAACTACATGAAAAACGTGAAAAAAGTCACTATATAACCATATTTGAGGATTTTAACTTCAAATCATAGAGCGAGGTTTCGTATTATTTAGTTCCAAGAAAAGACATATGACAATGTTGTTTCCAATACAAATGATAAAAAACAATGTGTTTTCATTAGAATTAACTATAATGTTATTGATTTTCCGTTTATATTAACGAGGGAAGATGTACACGTAAAACCGCTCTAATCCGGCTGAAACGTCGATATATGCAATAAAAAATAAAAACCGAACTTCTCCCCTTTTCAATATCTTACTCAGTATTTTAACGAGAAACAAATAGATGATTGAAAATGAAGTATTTATGGTTGTTATCTAATCAATTATGTGTTTGCATCATTTTTATCGTATATATATGAATTAATACCCATGGACTGAAAATTCACAAAAACGTGGAAAACGGCAAAATATTGCCTAATTCGATGATATTTTGTTTAAATCACATAAAGGAAAAGGGGATGATAAACGTCAAAATATTGCTAAATTCGATGATTTTTCGTACGAAAAAAAATGCAAGAAAACTTGCTTATAATGCAATATTTTGCGAAATTCTGAGATTTCAAGGCCAAATCAGCGAAATTCTGAGATTTGAAGGCTAAATCATATATCGTGATACTACATGAAATAGTATCAAAATATTGGTAAAAATGAATATATTTACGTAATATCAAACTACATGAAAATCGTGAAAAAAGTCACTATTTAACCATATTTGAGGATTATAACTTAAAATCATAGAGGGAGGTTTCGTATTATTTAGATCCAAGAAAAGACATATGACAATGTTGTATCCAATACAAATGATAAAAATCAATGTGTTTTCAATAGAATTAACTAAAATGTTCCTGATTTTCCGTTTATATTACTGATGGAAGATGTACACGTATAACCGCTCTATTCCGGCTGAAACGTCGATATATGCAATAAAAACAGAACTTCTCCCCTTTTCAATATCTTACTCAGTATTTTAACGAGAAACAAATAGTTGATTGAAAATGAAGTATTTAAGGTTATTATCTAATTAATTATGTGTTTGCATCATTTTTATCGTATATATATGAATTAATACCCATGGACTGAAAATTCACAAAATATGGAAAAACGGCAAAATATTGCCTAATTCGATGATATTTTGTTTAAATCACATGAAGGAAAAGGGGATGATAAACGTCAAAATATTGCTAAATTCGATGATTTTTCGTACGAAACAAAATGCAAGAAAACTTGCTTAAAATGCAATATTTTGCGAAATTCTGAGATTTTTAGGCCAAATTACATATCGTGATACTACATGAAATAGTATCGAAATATTGGTAAAAATGAATATATTTACGTAATATCAAACTACATGAAAAACGTGAAAAAAGTCACTATATAACCATATTTGAGGATTTTAACTTCAAATCATAGAGCGAGGTTTCGTATTATTTAGTTCCAAGAAAAGACATATGACAATGTTGTTTCCAATACAAATGATAAAAAACAATGTGTTTTCATTAGAATTAACTATAATGTTATTGATTTTCCGTTTATATTAACGAGGGAAGATGTACACGTAAAACCGCTCTAATCCGGCTGAAACGTCGATATATGTAATAAAAAATAAAAACCGAACTTCTCCCCTTTTCAATATCTTACTCAGTATTTTAACGAGAAACAAATAGATGATTGAAAATGAAGTATTTATGGTTGTTATCTAATCAATTATGTGTTTGCATCATTTTTATCGTATATATATGAATTAATACCCATGGACTGAAAATTCACAAAAACGTGGAAAACGGCAAAATATTGCCTAATTCGATGATATTTTGTTTAAATCACATAAAGGAAAAGGGGATGATAAACGTCAAAATATTGCTAAATTCGATGATTTTTCGTAGGAAACAAAATGCAAGAAAACTTGCTTAAAATGCAATATTTTGCGAAATTTTGAGATTTCAAAGCCAAATCACATATCGTGATAGTACATGAAATAGTATCGAAATATTGGAAAAAATGAATATATTTACGTAATATCAAACTACATGAAAATCGTGAAAAAAGTCACTATTTAACCATATTTGAGGATTTTAACTTCAAATCACAGAGCGAGGTTTCGTATTATTTAGTTCCAAGAAAAGACATATGACAATGTTGTTTCCAATACAAATGATAAAAAACAATGTGTTTTCATTAGAATTAACTAAAATGTTCCTGATTTTCCGTTTATATTACTGATGGAAGATGTACACGTAAAACCGCTCTATTCCGGCTGAAACGTCGGTATATGCAATAAAAACAGAACTTCTCCCCTTTTCAATATCTTCCTCAGTATTTTAACGAGAAACAAATAGATGATTGAAAATGAAGTATTTAAGGTTATTATCTAATCAATTATGTGTTTGCATCATTTTTATCATATATATATATGAATTAATACCCATGGACGGAAAATTCACAAAAACGTGGAAAACGGCAAAATATTGCCTAATTCGATGATATTTTGTTTAAATCACATGAAGGAAAAGGAGATGATAAACGTTAAAATATTGCTAAATTCGATGATTTTTCGTACGAAACAAAATGCAAGAAAACTTGCTTAAAATGCAATATTTTGCGAAATTTTGAGATTTCAAAGCCAAATCACATATCGTGATACTACATGAAATAGTATTGAAATATTGGTAAAAATGAATATATTTACGTAATATTAAACTACATGAAAATCGTGAAAAAAGTCACTATTTAACCATATTTGAGGATTATAACTTAGAATCATAGAGCGAGGTTTCGTATTATTTAGATCCAAGAAAAGACATATGACAATGTTGTTTCCAATACAAATGATAAAAAACAATGTGTTTTCATTAGAAATAACTAAAATGTTTTTGATTTTCCGTTTATATTAACGAGGGAAGATGTACACGTAAAACCGCTCTAATCCCGCTGAAACGTCGATATATGCAATAGAAACGGAACTTCTCCCCTTTTCAATATCTTACTCAGTATTTTAACGAGAAACAAATAGATGATTGAAAATGAAGTATTTATGGTTGTTATCTAATCAATTATGTGTTTGCATCATTTTTATCGTATATATATGAATTAATACCCATGGACTGAAAATTCACAAAAACGTGGAAAACGGCAAAATATTGCCTAATTCGATGATATTTTGTTTAAATCACATAAAGGAAAAGGGGATGATAAACGTCAAAATATTGCTAAATTCGATGATTTTTCGTACGAAAAAAAATGCAAGAAAACTTGCTTATAATGCAATATTTTGCGAAATTCTGAGATTTCAAGGCCAAATCAGCGAAATTCTGAGATTTGAAGGCTAAATCATATATCGTGATACTACATGAAATAGTATCAAAAATATTGGTAAAAATGAATATATTTACGTAATATCAAACTACATGAAAATCGTGAAAAAAGTCACTATTTAACCATATTTGAGGATTATAACTTAAAATCATAGAGGGAGGTTTCGTATTATTTAGATCCAAGAAAAGACATATGACAATGTTGTATCCAATACAAATGATAAAAATCAATGTGTTTTCAATAGAATTAACTAAAATGTTCCTGATTTTCCGTTTATATTACTGATGGAAGATGTACACGTAAAACCGCTCTATTCCGGCTGAAACGTCGATATATGCAATAAAAACAGAACTTCTCCCCTTTTCAATATCTTACTCAGTATTTTAACGAGAAACAAATAGTTGATTGAAAATGAAGTATTTAAGGTTATTATCTAATTAATTATGTGTTTGCATCATTTTTATCGTATATATATGAATTAATACCCATGGACTGAAAATTCACAAAATATGGAAAAACGGCAAAATATTGCCTAATTCGATGATATTTTGTTTAAATCACATGAAGGAAAAGGGGATGATAAACGTCAAAATATTGCTAAATTCGATTATTTTTCGTACGAAACAAAATGCAAGAAAACTTGCTTAAAATGCAATATTTTGCGAAATTCTGAGATTTTTAGGCCAAATTACATATCGTGATACTACATGAAATAGTATCGAAATATTGGTAAAAATGAATATATTTACGTAATATCAAACTACATGAAAAACGTGAAAAAAGTCACTATATAACCATATTTGAGGATTTTAACTTCAAATCATAGAGCGAGGTTTCGTATTATTTAGTTCCAAGAAAAGACATATGACAATGTTGTTTCCAATACAAATGATAAAAAACAATGTGTTTTCATTAGAATTAACTATAATGTTATTGATTTTCCGTTTATATTAACGAGGGAAGATGTACACGTAAAACCGCTCTAATCCGGCTGAAACGTCGATATATGCAATAAAAAATAAAAACCGAACTTCTCCCCTTTTCAATATCTTACTCAGTATTTTAACGAGAAACAAATAGATGATTGAAAATGAAGTATTTATGGTTGTTATCTAATCAATTATGTGTTTGCATCATTTTTATCGTATATATATGAATTAATACCCATGGACTGAAAATTCACAAAAACGTGGAAAACGGCAAAATATTGCCTAATTCGATGATATTTTGTTTAAATCATATGAAGGAAAAGGGGATGATAAACGTCAAAATATTGCTAAATTCGATGATTTTTCGTACGAAACAATATGCAAGAAAACTTGCTTAAAATGCAATATTATGCGAAATTTTGAGATTTCAAAGCCAAATCACATTTCGTGATACTACGTGAAATAGTATCGAAATATTGGTAAAATGAATATATTTACGTAACATCAAACTACGTGAAAATCGTGAAAAAATTCACTATTTAACCATATTTGAGGATTATAACTTAGAATCATAGAGGGAGGTTTCGTATTATTTAGATCCAAGAAAAGACATATGACAATGTTGTTTCCAATACAAATGATAAAAAACAATGTGTTTTCATTAGAATTAACTATAATGTTCTTGATTTTCCGTTTATATTAACGAGGGAAGATGTACACGTAAAACCGCTCTAATCCGGCTGAAACGTCGATATATGCAATAAAAACCGAACTTCTCCCCTTTTCAATATCTTACTCTGTATATTAACGAGAAACAAATAGATGATTGAAAATGAAGTATTTAAGGTTATTATCTAATCAATTATGTGTTTGCATCATTTTTAACGTATATATATGAATTAATACCCATGGACTGAAAATTCACAAAAACGTGGAAAACGGCAAAATATTGCCTAATTCGATGATATTTTGTTTGAATCACATGAAGGAAAAGGGGATGATAAACGTCAAAATATTGCTAAATTCGATGATTTTTCGTACGAAAAAAAATGCAAGAAAACTTGCTTATAATGCAATATTTTGCGAAATTCTGAGATTTCAAGGCCAAATCAGCGAAATTCTGAGATTTGAAGGCTAAATCATATATCGTGATACTACATGAAATAGTATCAAAAATATTGGTAAAAATGAATATATTTACGTAATATCAAACTACATGAAAATCGTGAAAAAAGTCACTATTTAACCATATTTGAGGATTATAACTTAAAATCATAGAGGGAGGTTTCGTATTATTTAGATCCAAGAAAAGACATATGACAATGTTGTATCCAATACAAATGATAAAAATCAATGTGTTTTCAATAGAATTAACTAAAATGTTCCTGATTTTCCGTTTATATTACTGATGGAAGATGTACACGTAAAACCGCTCTATTCCGGCTGAAACGTCGATATATGCAATAAAAACAGAACTTCTCCCCTTTTCAATATCTTACTCAGTATTTTAACGAGAAACAAATAGTTGATTGAAAATGAAGTATTTAAGGTTATTATCTAATTAATTATGTGTTTGCATCATTTTTATCGTATATATATGAATTAATACCCATGGACTGAAAATTCACAAAATATGGAAAAACGGCAAAATATTGCCTAATTCGATGATATTTTGTTTAAATCACATGAAGGAAAAGGGGATGATAAACGTCAAAATATTGCTAAATTCGATTATTTTTCGTACGAAACAAAATGCAAGAAAACTTGCTTAAAATGCAATATTTTGCGAAATTCTGAGATTTTTAGGCCAAATTACATATCGTGATACTACATGAAATAGTATCGAAATATTGGTAAAAATGAATATATTTACGTAATATCAAACTACATGAAAAACGTGAAAAAAGTCACTATATAACCATATTTGAGGATTTTAACTTCAAATCATAGAGCGAGGTTTCGTATTATTTAGTTCCAAGAAAAGACATATGACAATGTTGTTTCCAATACAAATGATAAAAAACAATGTGTTTTCATTAGAATTAACTATAATGTTATTGATTTTCCGTTTATATTAACGAGGGAAGATGTACACGTAAAACCGCTCTAATCCGGCTGAAACGTCGATATATGCAATAAAAAATAAAAACCGAACTTCTCCCCTTTTCAATATCTTACTCAGTATTTTAACGAGAAACAAATAGATGATTGAAAATGAAGTATTTATGGTTGTTATCTAATCAATTATGTGTTTGCATCATTTTTATCGTATATATATGAATTAATACCCATGGACTGAAAATTCACAAAAACGTGGAAAACGGCAAAATATTGCCTAATTCGATGATATTTTGTTTAAATCACATAAAGGAAAAGGGGATGATAAACGTCAAAATATTGCTAAATTCGATGATTTTTCGTACGAAAAAAAATGCAAGAAAACTTGCTTATAATGCAATATTTTGCGAAATTCTGAGATTTCAAGGCCAAATCAGCGAAATTCTGAGATTTGAAGGCTAAATCATATATCGTGATACTACATGAAATAGTATCAAAATATTGGTAAAAATGAATATATTTACGTAATATCAAACTACATGAAAATCGTGAAAAAAGTCACTATTTAACCATATTTGAGGATTATAACTTAAAATCATAGAGGGAGGTTTCGTATTATTTAGATCCAAGAAAAGACATATGACAATGTTGTATCCAATACAAATGATAAAAATCAATGTGTTTTCAATAGAATTAACTAAAATGTTCCTGATTTTCCGTTTATATTACTGATGGAAGATGTACACGTATAACCGCTCTATTCCGGCTGAAACGTCGATATATGCAATAAAAACAGAACTTCTCCCCTTTTCAATATCTTACTCAGTATTTTAACGAGAAACAAATAGTTGATTGAAAATGAAGTATTTAAGGTTATTATCTAATTAATTATGTGTTTGCATCATTTTTATCGTATATATATGAATTAATACCCATGGACTGAAAATTCACAAAATATGGAAAAACGGCAAAATATTGCCTAATTCGATGATATTTTGTTTAAATCACATGAAGGAAAAGGGGATGATAAACGTCAAAATATTGCTAAATTCGATGATTTTTCGTACGAAACAAAATGCAAGAAAACTTGCTTAAAATGCAATATTTTGCGAAATTCTGAGATTTTTAGGCCAAATTACATATCGTGATACTACATGAAATAGTATCGAAATATTGGTAAAAATGAATATATTTACGTAATATCAAACTACATGAAAAACGTGAAAAAAGTCACTATATAACCATATTTGAGGATTTTAACTTCAAATCATAGAGCGAGGTTTCGTATTATTTAGTTCCAAGAAAAGACATATGACAATGTTGTTTCCAATACAAATGATAAAAAACAATGTGTTTTCATTAGAATTAACTATAATGTTATTGATTTTCCGTTTATATTAACGAGGGAAGATGTACACGTAAAACCGCTCTAATCCGGCTGAAACGTCGATATATGTAATAAAAAATAAAAACCGAACTTCTCCCCTTTTCAATATCTTACTCAGTATTTTAACGAGAAACAAATAGATGATTGAAAATGAAGTATTTATGGTTGTTATCTAATCAATTATGTGTTTGCATCATTTTTATCGTATATATATGAATTAATACCCATGGACTGAAAATTCACAAAAACGTGGAAAACGGCAAAATATTGCCTAATTCGATGATATTTTGTTTAAATCACATAAAGGAAAACGGGATGATAAACGTCAAAATATTGCTAAATTCGATGATTTTTCGTAGGAAACAAAATGCAAGAAAACTTGCTTAAAATGCAATATTTTGCGAAATTTTGAGATTTCAAAGCCAAATCACATATCGTGATAGTACATGAAATAGTATCGAAATATTGGAAAAAATGAATATATTTACGTAATATCAAACTACATGAAAATCGTGAAAAAAGTCACTATTTAACCATATTTGAGGATTTTAACTTCAAATCACAGAGCGAGGTTTCGTATTATTTAGTTCCAAGAAAAGACATATGACAATGTTGTTTCCAATACAAATGATAAAAAACAATGTGTTTTCATTAGAATTAACTAAAATGTTCCTGATTTTCCGTTTATATTACTGATGGAAGATGTACACGTAAAACCGCTCTATTCCGGCTGAAACGTCGGTATATGCAATAAAAACAGAACTTCTCCCCTTTTCAATATCTTCCTCAGTATTTTAACGAGAAACAAATAGATGATTGAAAATGAAGTATTTAAGGTTATTATCTAATCAATTATGTGTTTGCATCATTTTTATCATATATATATATGAATTAATACCCATGGACGGAAAATTCACAAAAACGTGGAAAACGGCAAAATATTGCCTAATTCGATGATATTTTGTTTAAATCACATGAAGGAAAAGGAGATGATAAACGTTAAAATATTGCTAAATTCGATGATTTTTCGTACGAAACAAAATGCAAGAAAACTTGCTTAAAATGCAATATTTTGCGAAATTTTGAGATTTCAAAGCCAAATCACATATCGTGATACTACATGAAATAGTATTGAAATATTGGTAAAAATGAATATATTTACGTAATATCAAACTACATGAAAATCGTGAAAAAAGTCACTATTTAACCATATTTGAGGATTATAACTTAGAATCATAGAGCGAGGTTTCGTATTATTTAGATCCAAGAAAAGACATATGACAATGTTGTTTCCAATACAAATGATAAAAAACAATGTGTTTTCATTAGAAATAACTAAAATGTTTTTGATTTTCCGTTTATATTAACGAGGGAAGATGTACACGTAAAACCGCTCTAATCCCGCTGAAACGTCGATATATGCAATAGAAACCGAACTTCTCCCCTTTTCAATATCTTTCTCAGTATTTTAACGAGAAACAAATAGATGATTGAAAATGAAGTATTTATGGTTGTTATCTAATCAATTATGTGTTTGCATCATTTTTATCGTATATATATGAATTAATACCCATGGACTGAAAATTCACAAAAACGTGGAAAACGGCAAAATATTGCCTAATTCGATGATATTTTGTTTAAATCACATAAAGGAAAAGGGGATGATAAACGTCAAAATATTGCTAAATTCGATGATTTTTCGTACGAAAAAAAATGCAAGAAAACTTGCTTATAATGCAATATTTTGCGAAATTCTGAGATTTCAAGGCCAAATCAGCGAAATTCTGAGATTTGAAGGCTAAATCATATATCGTGATACTACATGAAATAGTATCAAAAATATTGGTAAAAATGAATATATTTACGTAATATCAAACTACATGAAAATCGTGAAAAAAGTCACTATTTAACCATATTTGAGGATTATAACTTAAAATCATAGAGGGAGGTTTCGTATTATTTAGATCCAAGAAAAGACATATGACAATGTTGTATCCAATACAAATGATAAAAATCAATGTGTTTTCAATAGAATTAACTAAAATGTTCCTGATTTTCCGTTTATATTACTGATGGAAGATGTACACGTAAAACCGCTCTATTCCGGCTGAAACGTCGATATATGCAATAAAAACAGAACTTCTCCCCTTTTCAATATCTTACTCAGTATTTTAACGAGAAACAAATAGTTGATTGAAAATGAAGTATTTAAGGTTATTATCTAATTAATTATGTGTTTGCATCATTTTTATCGTATATATATGAATTAATACCCATGGACTGAAAATTCACAAAATATGGAAAAACGGCAAAATATTGCCTAATTCGATGATATTTTGTTTAAATCACATGAAGGAAAAGGGGATGATAAACGTCAAAATATTGCTAAATTCGATGATTTTTCGTACGAAACAAAATGCAAGAAAACTTGCTTAAAATGCAATATTTTGCGAAATTCTGAGATTTTTAGGCCAAATTACATATCGTGATACTACATGAAATAGTATCGAAATATTGGTAAAAATGAATATATTTACGTAATATCAAACTACATGAAAAACGTGAAAAAAGTCACTATATAACCATATTTGAGGATTTTAACTTCAAATCATAGAGCGAGGTTTCGTATTATTTAGTTCCAAGAAAAGACATATGACAATGTTGTTTCCAATACAAATGATAAAAAACAATGTGTTTTCATTAGAATTAACTATAATGTTATTGATTTTCCGTTTATATTAACGAGGGAAGATGTACACGTAAAACCGCTCTAATCCGGCTGAAACGTCGATATATGTAATAAAAAATAAAAACCGAACTTCTCCCCTTTTCAATATCTTACTCAGTATTTTAACGAGAAACAAATAGATGATTGAAAATGAAGTATTTATGGTTGTTATCTAATCAATTATGTGTTTGCATCATTTTTATCGTATATATATGAATTAATACCCATGGACTGAAAATTCACAAAAACGTGGAAAACGGCAAAATATTGCCTAATTCGATGATATTTTGTTTAAATCACATAAAGGAAAAGGGGATGATAAACGTCAAAATATTGCTAAATTCGATGATTTTTCGTAGGAAACAAAATGCAAGAAAACTTGCTTAAAATGCAATATTTTGCGAAATTTTGAGATTTCAAAGCCAAATCACATATCGTGATAGTACATGAAATAGTATCGAAATATTGGAAAAAATGAATATATTTACGTAATATCAAACTACATGAAAATCGTGAAAAAAGTCACTATTTAACCATATTTGAGGATTTTAACTTCAAATCACAGAGCGAGGTTTCGTATTATTTAGTTCCAAGAAAAGACATATGACAATGTTGTTTCCAATACAAATGATAAAAAACAATGTGTTTTCATTAGAATTAACTAAAATGTTCCTGATTTTCCGTTTATATTACTGATGGAAGATGTACACGTAAAACCGCTCTATTCCGGCTGAAACGTCGGTATATGCAATAAAAACAGAACTTCTCCCCTTTTCAATATCTTCCTCAGTATTTTAACGAGAAACAAATAGATGATTGAAAATGAAGTATTTAAGGTTATTATCTAATCAATTATGTGTTTGCATCATTTTTATCATATATATATATGAATTAATACCCATGGACGGAAAATTCACAAAAACGTGGAAAACGGCAAAATATTGCCTAATTCGATGATATTTTGTTTAAATCACATGAAGGAAAAGGAGATGATAAACGTTAAAATATTGCTAAATTCGATGATTTTTCGTACGAAACAAAATGCAAGAAAACTTGCTTAAAATGCAATATTTTGCGAAATTTTGAGATTTCAAAGCCAAATCACATATCGTGATACTACATGAAATAGTATTGAAATATTGGTAAAAATGAATATATTTACGTAATATCAAACTACATGAAAATCGTGAAAAAAGTCACTATTTAACCATATTTGAGGATTATAACTTAGAATCATAGAGCGAGGTTTCGTATTATTTAGATCCAAGAAAAGACATATGACAATGTTGTTTCCAATACAAATGATAAAAAACAATGTGTTTTCATTAGAAATAACTAAAATGTTTTTGATTTTCCGTTTATATTAACGAGGGAAGATGTACACGTAAAACCGCTCTAATCCCGCTGAAACGTCGATATATGCAATAGAAACCGAACTTCTCCCCTTTTCAATATCTTACTCAGTATTTTAACGAGAAACAAATAGATGATTGAAAATGAAGTATTTATGGTTGTTATCTAATCAATTATGTGTTTGCATCATTTTTATCGTATATATATGAATTAATACCCATGGACTGAAAATTCACAAAAACGTGGAAAACGGCAAAATATTGCCTAATTCGATGATATTTTGTTTAAATCACATAAAGGAAAAGGGGATGATAAACGTCAAAATATTGCTAAATTCGATGATTTTTCGTACGAAAAAAAATGCAAGAAAACTTGCTTATAATGCAATATTTTGCGAAATTCTGAGATTTCAAGGCCAAATCAGCGAAATTCTGAGATTTGAAGGCTAAATCATATATCGTGATACTACATGAAATAGTATCAAAAATATTGGTAAAAATGAATATATTTACGTAATATCAAACTACATGAAAATCGTGAAAAAAGTCACTATTTAACCATATTTGAGGATTATAACTTAAAATCATAGAGGGAGGTTTCGTATTATTTAGATCCAAGAAAAGACATATGACAATGTTGTATCCAATACAAATGATAAAAATCAATGTGTTTTCAATAGAATTAACTAAAATGTTCCTGATTTTCCGTTTATATTACTGATGGAAGATGTACACGTAAAACCGCTCTATTCCGGCTGAAACGTCGATATATGCAATAAAAACAGAACTTCTCCCCTTTTCAATATCTTACTCAGTATTTTAACGAGAAACAAATAGTTGATTGAAAATGAAGTATTTAAGGTTATTATCTAATTAATTATGTGTTTGCATCATTTTTATCGTATATATATGAATTAATACCCATGGACTGAAAATTCACAAAATATGGAAAAACGGCAAAATATTGCCTAATTCGATGATATTTTGTTTAAATCACATGAAGGAAAAGGGGATGATAAACGTCAAAATATTGCTAAATTCGATTATTTTTCGTACGAAACAAAATGCAAGAAAACTTGCTTAAAATGCAATATTTTGCGAAATTCTGAGATTTTTAGGCCAAATTACATATCGTGATACTACATGAAATAGTATCGAAATATTGGTAAAAATGAATATATTTACGTAATATCAAACTACATGAAAAACGTGAAAAAAGTCACTATATAACCATATTTGAGGATTTTAACTTCAAATCATAGAGCGAGGTTTCGTATTATTTAGTTCCAAGAAAAGACATATGACAATGTTGTTTCCAATACAAATGATAAAAAACAATGTGTTTTCATTAGAATTAACTATAATGTTATTGATTTTCCGTTTATATTAACGAGGGAAGATGTACACGTAAAACCGCTCTAATCCGGCTGAAACGTCGATATATGCAATAAAAAATAAAAACCGAACTTCTCCCCTTTTCAATATCTTACTCAGTATTTTAACGAGAAACAAATAGATGATTGAAAATGAAGTATTTATGGTTGTTATCTAATCAATTATGTGTTTGCATCATTTTTATCGTATATATATGAATTAATACCCATGGACTGAAAATTCACAAAAACGTGGAAAACGGCAAAATATTGCCTAATTCGATGATATTTTGTTTAAATCATATGAAGGAAAAGGGGATGATAAACGTCAAAATATTGCTAAATTCGATGATTTTTCGTACGAAACAATATGCAAGAAAACTTGCTTAAAATGCAATATTATGCGAAATTTTGAGATTTCAAAGCCAAATCACATTTCGTGATACTACGTGAAATAGTATCGAAATATTGGTAAAATGAATATATTTACGTAACATCAAACTACGTGAAAATCGTGAAAAAATTCACTATTTAACCATATTTGAGGATTATAACTTAGAATCATAGAGGGAGGTTTCGTATTATTTAGATCCAAGAAAAGACATATGACAATGTTGTTTCCAATACAAATGATAAAAAACAATGTGTTTTCATTAGAATTAACTATAATGTTCTTGATTTTCCGTTTATATTAACGAGGGAAGATGTACACGTAAAACCGCTCTAATCCGGCTGAAACGTCGATATATGCAATAAAAACCGAACTTCTCCCCTTTTCAATATCTTACTCTGTATATTAACGAGAAACAAATAGATGATTGAAAATGAAGTATTTAAGGTTATTATCTAATCAATTATGTGTTTGCATCATTTTTAACGTATATATATGAATTAATACCCATGGACTGAAAATTCACAAAAACGTGGAAAACGGCAAAATATTGCCTAATTCGATGATATTTTGTTTGAATCACATGAAGGAAAAGGGGATGATAAACGTCAAAATATTGCTAAATTCGATGATTTTTCGTACGAAAAAAAATGCAAGAAAACTTGCTTATAATGCAATATTTTGCGAAATTCTGAGATTTCAAGGCCAAATCAGCGAAATTCTGAGATTTGAAGGCTAAATCATATATCGTGATACTACATGAAATAGTATCAAAATATTGGTAAAAATGAATATATTTACGTAATATCAAACTACATGAAAATCGTGAAAAACGTCACTATTTAACCATATTTGAGGATTATAACTTAAAATCATAGAGGGAGGTTTCGTATTATTTAGATCCAAGAAAAGACATATGACAATGTTGTATCCAATACAAATGATAAAAATCAATGTGTTTTCAATAGAATTAACTAAAATGTTCCTGATTTTCCGTTTATATTACTGATGGAAGATGTACACGTAAAACCGCTCTATTCCGGCTGAAACGTCGATATATGCAATAAAAACAGAACTTCTCCCCTTTTCAATATCTTACTCAGTATTTTAACGAGAAACAAATAGTTGATTGAAAATGAAGTATTTAAGGTTATTATCTAATTAATTATGTGTTTGCATCATTTTTTTATCGTATATATATGAATTAATACCCATGGACTGAAAATTCACAAAATATGGAAAAACGGCAAAATATTGCCTAATTCGATGATATTTTGTTTAAATCACATGAAGGAAAAGGGGATGATAAACGTCAAAATATTGCTAAATTCGATGATTTTTCGTACGAAACAAAATGCAAGAAAACTTGCTTAAAATGAAATATTATGCGAAATTCTGAGATTTTAAGGCCAAATTACATATCGTGATACTACATGAAATAGTATCGAAATATTGGTAAAAATAAATATATTTACGTAATATCAAACTACATGAAAAACGTGAAAAAAGTCACTATATAACCATATTTGAGGATTTTAACTTCAAATCATAGAGCGAGGTTTCGTATTATTTAGATCCAAGAAAAGACATATGACAATGTTGTTTCCAATACAAATGATATAAAACAATGTGTTTTCATTAGAAATAACTAAAATGTTCTTGATTTTCCGTTTATATTAACGATGGAAGATGTACACGTAAAACCGCTCTAATCCGGCTGAAACGTCGATATATGCAATAAAAACCGAACTTCTCCCCTTTTCAATATCTTACTCAGTATTTTAACGAGAAACAAATAGATGATTGAAAATGAAGTATTTAAGGTTATTATCTAATCAATTATGTGTTTGCATCATTTTTATCGTATATATATGAATTAATACCCATGGACTGAAAATTCACAAAAACGTGGAAAACGGCAAAATATTGCCTAATTCGATGATATTTTGTTTGAATCACATGAAGGAAAAGGGGATGATAAACGTCAAAATATTGTAAAATTCGATGATTTTTCGTACGAAACAAAATGCAAGAAAACTTGCTTAAAATGCAATATTATGCGAAGTTCTGAGATTTTAAGGCCAAATTACATATCGTGATACTAAATGAAATAGTATCGAAATATTGGTAAAAATGAATATATTTACGAAATATCAAACTACATGAAAAACGTGAAAAAAGTCACTATATAACCATATTTGAGGATTTTAACTTCAAATCATAGAGCGAGGTTTCGTATTATTTAGATCCAAGAAAAGACATATGACAATGTTGTTTCCAATACAAATGATAAAAATCAATGTGTTTTCATTAGAATTAACTAAAATGTTCCTGATTTTCCGTTTATATTACTGATGGAAGATGTACACGTAAAACCGCTCTATTCCGGCTGAAACGTCGGTATATGCAATAAAAACAGAACTTCTCCCCTTTTCAATATCTTCCTCAGTATTTTAACGAGAAACAAATAGATGATTGAAAATGAAGTATTTAAGGTTATTATCTAATCAATTATGTGTTTGCATCATTTTTATCATATATATATATGAATTAATACCCATGGACGGAAAATTCACAAAAACGTGGAAAACGGCAAAATATTGCCTAATTCGATGATATTTTGTTTAAATCACATGAAGGAAAAGGAGATGATAAACGTTAAAATATTGCTAAATTCGATGATTTTTCGTACGAAACAAAATGCAAGAAAACTTGCTTAAAATGCAATATTATGCGAAATTCTGGGATTTGAAGGCCAAATCACATATCGTGATACTACATGAAATAGTATCGAAATATTGGTAAAAATGAATATATTTACGTAATATCAAACTACATGAAAAACGTGAAAAAAGTCACTATATAACCATATTTGAGGATTTTAACTTCAAATCACAGAGCGAGGTTTCGTATTATTTAGTTCCAAGAAAAGACATATGACAATGTTGTTTCCAATACAAATGATAAAAAACAATGTGTTTTCATTAGAATTAACTATAATGTTATTGATTTTCCGTTTATATTAACGAGGGAAGATGTACACGTAAAACCGCTCTAATCCGGCTGAAACGTCGATATATGCAATAAAAACCGAACTTCTCCCCTTTTCAATATCTTACTCAGTATTTTAACGAGAAACAAATAGATGATTGAAAATGAAGTATTTATGGTTATTATCTAATCAATTATGTGTTTGCATCATTTTTATCGTATATATATGAATTAATACCCATGGACTGAAAATTCACAAAAACGTGGAAAACGGCAAAATATTGCCTAATTCGATGATATTTTGTTTAAATCACATAAAGGAAAAGGGGATGATAAACGTCAAAATATTGCTATATTCGATGATTTTTCGTACGAATCAAAATGCAAGAAAACTTGCTTAAAATGCAATATTTTGCGAAATTTTGAGATTTCAAAGCCAAATCACATATCGTGATACTACATGAAATAGTATTGAAATATTGGTAAAAATGAATATATTTACGTAATATCAAACTACATGAAAATCGTGAAAAAAGTCACTATTTAACCATATTTGAGGATTATAACTTAGAATCATAGAGCGAGGTTTCGTATTATTTAGATCCAAGAAAAGACATATGACAATGTTGTTTCCAATACAAATGATAAAAAACAATGTGTTTTCATTAGAAATAACTAAAATGTTTTTGATTTTCCGTTTATATTAACGAGGGAAGATGTACACGTAAAACCGCTCTAATCCCGCTGAAACGTCGATATATGCAATAGAAACCGAACTTCTCCCCTTTTCAATATCTTACTCAGTATTTTAACGAGAAACAAATAGATGATTAAAAATGAAGTATTTAAGGTTATTATCTAATCAATTATGTGTTTGCATAATTTTTATCGTATATATATATATGAATTAATGCCCATGGACGGAAAATTCACAAAAACGTGGAAAACGGCAAAATATTGCCTATTTCGATGATATTTTGTTTAAATCACATGAAGGAAAAGGAGATGATAAACGTTAAAATATTGCTAAATTCGATGATTTTTCGTACGAAACAAGATGCAAGAAAACTTGCTTAAAATGCAATATTATGCGAAATTCTGGGATTTGAAGGCCAAATCACATATCGTGATAGTACATGAAATAGTATCGAAATATTGGTAAAAATGAATATATTTACGTAATATCAAACTACATGAAAAACGTGAAAAAAGTCACTATATAACCATATTTGAGGATTTTAACTTCAAATCACAGAGCGAGGTTTCGTATTATTTAGTTCCAAGAAAAGACATATGACAATGTTGTTTCCAATACAAATGATAAAAAACAATGTGTTTTCATTAGAATTAACTATATATTCTTGATTTTCCGTTTATATTAACGAGGGAAGATGTACACGTAAAACCGCTCTAATCCGGCTGAAACGTCGATATATGCAATAAAAACCGAACTTCTCCCCTTTTCAATATCTTACTCAGTATTTTAACGAGAAACAAATAGATGATTGAAAATGAAGTATTTATGGTTATTATCTAATCAATTATGTGTTTGCATCATTTTTATCGTATATATATGAATTAATACCCATGGACTGAAAATTCACAAAAACGTGGAAAACGGCAAAATATTGCCTAATTCGATGATATTTTGTTTAAATCACATGAAGGAAAAGGGGATGATAAACGTCAAAATATTGCTAAATTCGATGATTTTTCGTACGAAACAATATGCAAGAAAACTTGCTTAAAATGCAATATTATGCGAAATTTTGAGATTTCAAAGCCAAATCACATATCGTGATACTACGTGAAATAGTATCGAAATATTGGTAAAATGAATATATTTACGTAATATCAAACTACATGAAAATCGTGAAAAAAGTCACTATTTAACCATATTTGAGGATTATAACTTAGAATCATAGAGGGAGGTTTCGTATTATTTAGATCCAAGAAAAGACATATGACAATGTTGTTTCCAATACAAATGATAAAAAACAATGTGTTTTCATTAGAATTAACTATAATGTTCTTGATTTTCAGTTTATATTAACGAGGGAAGATGTACACGTAAAACCGCTCTAATCCGGCTGAAACGTCGATATATGCAAAAAAACCGAACTTCTCCCCTTTTCAATATCTTACTCTGTATATTAACGAGAAACAAATAGATGATTGAAAATGAAGTATTTAAGGTTATTATCTAATCAATTATGTGTTTGCATCATTTTTAACGTATATATATGAATTAATACCCATGGACTGAAAATTCACAAAAACGTGGAAAACGGCAAAATATTGCCTAATTCGATGATATTTTGTTTGAATCACATGAAGGAAAAGGGGATGATAAACGTCAAAATATTGCTAAATTCGATGATTTTTCGTACGAAAAAAAATGCAAGAAAACTTGCTTAAAATGCAATATTTTGCGAAATTCTGAGATTTCAAGGCCAAATCAGCGAAATTCTGAGATTTGAAGGCTAAATCATATATCGTGATACTACATGAAATAGTATCAAAATATTGGTAAAAATGAATATATTTACGTCATATCAAACTACATGAAAATCGTGAAAAAAGTCCCTATTTAACCATATTTGAGGATTATAACTAAAATCATAGAGGGAGGTTTCGTATTATTTAGATCCAAGAAAAGACATATGACAATGTTGTATCCAATACAAATGATAAAAATCAATGTGTTTTCAATAGAATTAACTAAAATGTTCCTGATTTTCCGTTTATATTACTGATGGAAGATGTACACGTAAAACCGCTCTAATCCGGCTGAAACGTCGATATATGCAATAAAAACAGAACTTCTCCCCTTTTCAATATCTTACTCAGTATTTTAACGAGAACAAATAGTTGATTGAAAATGAAGTATTTAAGGTTATTATCTAATTAATTATGTGTTTGCATCATTTTTATCGTATATATATGAATTAATACCCATGGACTGAAAATTCACAAAATATGGAAAAACGGCAAAATATTGCCTAATTCGATGATATTTTGTTTAAATCACATGAAGGAAAAGGGGATGATAAATGTCAAAATATTGCTAAATTCGATGATTTTTCGTACGAAACAAAATGCAAGAAAACTTGCTTAAAATGCAATATTATGCGAAATTCTGAGATTTTAAGGCCAAATTACATATCGTGATACTACATGAAATAGTATCGAAATATTGGTAAAAATGAATATATTTACGTAATATCAAACTACATGAAAAACGTGAAAAAAGTCACTATATAACCATATTTGAGGATTTTAACTTCAAATCATAGAGCGAGGTTTCGTATTATTTAGATCCAAGAAAAGACATATGACAATGTTGTTTCCAATACAAATGATATAAAACAATGTGTTTTCATTAGAAATAACTAAAATGTTCTTGATTTTCCGTTTATATTAACGATGGAAGATGTACACGTAAAACCGCTGTAATCCGGCTGAAACGTCGATATATGCAATAAAAACCGAACTTCTCCCCTTTTCAATATCTTACTCAGTATTTTAACGAGAAACAAATAGATGATTGAAAATGAAGTATTTAAGGTTATTATCAAATCAATTATGTGTTTGCATCATTTTTATCGTATATATATGAATTAATACCCATGGACTGAAAATTCACAAAAACGTGGAAAACGGCAAAATATTGCCTAATTCGATGATATTTTGTTTAAATCAAATGAAGGAAAAGGGGATGATAAATTTCAAAATATTGCTAAATTCGATGATTTTTCGTACGAAACAAAATGCAAGAAAACTTGCTTAAAATGCAATATTATGCGAAATTCTGAGATTTCAAGGCCAAATCACATATCGTGATACTACATGAAAAAGTATCGATATATTGGTAAAAATGAATATATTTACGTAATATCAAACTACATGAAAAACGTGAAAAAAGTCACTATATAACCATATTTGAGGATTTTAACTTCAAATCTTAGAGCGAGGTTTCGTATTATGTAGATCCAAGAAAAGACATATGACAATGTTGTTTCCAATACAAATGATATAAAACAATGTGTTTTCATTAGAAATAACTAAAATGTTCTTGATTTTCCGTTTATATTAACGATGGAAGATGTACACGTAAAACCGCTCTAATCCGGCTGAAACGTCGATATATGCAATAAAAACCGAACTTCTCCCCTTTTCAATATCTTACTCAGTATTTTAACGAGAAACAAATAGATGATTGAAAATGAAGTATTTAAGGTTATTATCAAATCAATTATGTGTTTGCATCATTTTTATCGTATATATATGAATTAATACCCATGGACTGAAAATTCACAAAAACGTGGAAAACGGCAAAATATTGCCTAATTCGATGATATTTTGTTTAAATCAAATGAAGGAAAAGGGGATGATAAACTTCAAAATATTGCTAAATTCGATGATTTTTGGTACGAAACAAAATGCAAGAAAACTTGCTTAAAATGCAATATTATGCGAAATTCTGAGATTTCAAGGCCAAATCACATATCGTGATACTACATGAAAAAGTATCGAAATATTGGTAAAAATGAATATATTTACGTAATATCAAACTACATGAAAATCGTGAAAAAAGTCACTATTTAACCATATTTGAGGATTATAACTTAGAATCAGGTTTCGTATTATTTGGATCCAAGAAAAGACATATGACATTGTTGTTTCCAATACAAATGATAAAAATCAACGTGTTTTCATTAGAATTAACTAAATTGTTCCTGGTTTTCCGTTTATATTACCGATGGAAGATGTACACGAAAATCGCTCTATTCCGGCTGAAACGTCGATATATGCAATAAAAACAGAACTTCTCCCCTTTTCAATATCTTACTCAGTAATTTAACGAGAAACAAATAGTTGATTGAAAATGAAGTATTTAAGGTTATTATCTAATTAATTATGTGTTTGCATCATTTTAATCCTATATATATGAATTAATACCCATGGACTGAAAATTCACAAAAACGTGGAAAAACGGCAAAATATTGCCTAATTCGATGATATTTTGTTTAAATCACATGAAGGAAAAGGGGATGATAAACGTCAAAATATTGCTAAATTCGATGATTTTTCGTACGAAACAAAATGCAAGAAAACTTGCTTAAAATGCAATATTATGCGAAATTCTGAGATTTGAAGGCCAAATCACATATCGTGATACTACATGAAATAGAATCGAAATATTGGTAAAAATGAATATATTTGCGTAATATGAAACTACATGAAAAACGTGAAAAAAGTCACTATATAACCATATTTGAGGATTTTAACTTCAAATCATAGAGCGAGGTTTCGTATTATTTAGATCCAAGAAAAGACATATGACAATGTTGTTTCCAATACAAATGATAAAAAACAATGTGTTTTCATTAGAATTAACTATAATGTTCTTGATTTTCCGTTTATATTAACGAGGGAAGATGTACACGTAAAACCGCTCTAATCCGGCTGAAACGTCGATATATGCAATAAAAACCGAACTTCTCCCCTTTTCAATATCTTACTCAGTATTTTAACGAGAAACAAATAGTTGATTGAAAATGAAGTATTTAAGGTTATTATCTGATCAATTATGTGTTTGCATCATTTTTATCGTATATATAATGAATATTAATTAATTAACCCATAGACTGAAAATTCACAAAAACGTGGAAAAACGGCAAAATATTGCCTAATTCGATGATATTTTGTTTAAATCAAATAAAGGAAAAGGGAATGATAAACGTCAAAATTTTGCTAAATTCGATGATTTTTCGTACGAAACAAAATGCAAGAAAATTTGCTTAAAATGCAATATTATGCGAAATTCTGAGATTTCAAGACCAAATCACATATCGTGATACTACATGAAATAGTATCGAAATATTGGTAAAAATGATTATATTTACGTAATATCAAACTACATGAAAAACGTGAAAAAAGTCACTATTTAACCATATTTGAGGATTTTAACTTCAAATCATAAAGCGAGGTTTCGTATTATTTGGATCCAAGAAAAGACGTATGACAATGTTGTTTCCAATACAAATGATAAAAATCAAAGTGTTTTCATTAGAATTAACTAAAATGTTCCTGTTTTTCCGTTTATATTACCGATGGAAGATGTACACGAAAATCGCTCTATTCCGGCTGAAACGTCGATATATGCAATAAAAACAGAACTTCTCCCCTTTTCAATATCTTACTCAGTATTTTAACGATAAACAAATAGTTGATTGAAAATGAAGTATTTAAAGTTATTATCTAATCAATTATGTGTTTGCATCATTTTTATCGTATATATAATGAATTAATACCCATAGACTGAAAATTCACAAAAACGTGGAAAAACGGCAAAATATTGCCTAATTCGATGATATTTTGTTTAAATCAAATAAAGGAAAAGGGGATGATAAACATCAAAGTATTGCGAAATTCTATGATTTTTCGTACGAAACAAAATGCAAGAAAACTTGCTTAAAATGCAATATTATGCGAAATTCTGAGATTTGAAGGCCAAATCACATATCGTGATACTACATGAAATAGTATCGAAATATTGGTAAAAATGAATATATTTACGTAATATCAAACTACATGAAAAACGTGAAAAAAGTCACTATATAACCATATATGAGGATTATAACTTCAAATCATAGAGCGAGGTTTCGTATTATTTAGATCCAAGAAAAGACATATGACAATGTTGTTTCCAATACAAATGATATAAAACAATGTGTTTTCATTAGAAATAACTAAAATGTTCTTGATTTTCAGTTTATATTAACGATGGAAGATGTACATGTAAAACCGCTCTAATCCGGCTGAAACGTCGATATATGCAATAAAAATCGAACTTCTCCCCTTTTCAATATCTTACTCAGTAATTTAACGAGAAACAAATAGTTGATTGAAAATGAAGTATTTAAGGTTATTATCTAATTAATTATGTGTTTGCATCATTTTTATCCTATATATATGAATTAATACCCATGGACTGAAAATTCACAAAAACGTGGAAAAACGGCAAAATATTGCCTAATTCGATATTTTGTTTAAATCACATGAAGGAAAAGGGGATGATAAACGTCAAAATATTGCTATATTCGATGATTTTTCGTACGAAACAAAATGCAAGAAAACTTGCTTAAAATGCAATATTATGCGAAATTCTGAGATTTGAAGGCCAAATCACATATCGTGATACTACATGAAATAGTATCGAAATATTGGTAAAAATGAATATATTTACGTAATATCAAACTACATGAAAAACGTGAAAAAAGTCACTATATAACCATATTGGAGGATTTTAACTTCAAATCATAGAGCGAGGTTTCGTATTATTTAGATCCAAGAAAAGACATATGACAATGTTGTTTCCAATACAAATGATAAAAATCAATGTGTTTTCATTAGAATTAACTAAAATGATCCTGGTTTTCCGTTTATATTACTGATGGAAGATGTACACGTAAAACCGCTCTATTCCGGCTGAAATGTCGATATATGCAATAAAAACAGAACTTCTCCCCTTTTCAATATCTTACTCAGTATTTTAACGAGAAACAAATAGTTGATTGAAAATGAAGTATTTAAGGTTATTATCTAATCAATTATGTGTTTACATCATTTTTATCGTATATATAATGAATTAATACCCATAGACTGAAAATTCACAAAAACGTGGAAAAACGGCAAAATATTGCCTAATTCGATGATATTTTGTTTATATCAAATAAAAGAAAAGGGGATGATAAACGTTAAAATATTGCTAAATTCGATGATTTTTCGTACGAAACAAAATGCAAGAAAACTTGCTTAAAATGCAATATTATGCGAAATTCTGAGATTTCATGGCCAAATCACATATCGTGATACTACATGAAATAGTATCGAAATATTGGTAAAAATATTTTACCAATAACTAAAATGTTTTTGATTTTCCGTTTATATTAACGAGGGAAGATGTACACGTAAAACCGCTCTAATCCGGCTGAAACGTCGATATATGCAATAAAAACCGAACTTCTCCCCTTTTCAATATCTTACTCTGTATTTTAACGAGAAACAAATAGATGATTGAAAATGAAGTATTTAAGGTTATTATCTAATCAATTATGTGTTTGCATCATTTTTATCGTATATATATGAATTAATACCCATGGACTGAAAATTCAAAACAACGTAGAAAACGGCAAAATATTGCCTAATTCGATGATATTTTGTTTAAATCAAATAAAGGAAAAGGGAATGATAAACGTCAAAATATTGCTAAATTCGATGATTTTTCGTACGAAACAAAATGCAAGAAAATTTGCTTAAAATGCAATATTATGCGAAATTCTGAGATTTCAAGACCAAATCACATATCGTGATACTACATGAAATAGTATCGAAATATTGGTAAAAATGATTATATTTACGTAATATCAAACTACATGAAAAACGTGAAAAAAGTCACTATTTAACCATATTTGAGGATTTTAACTTCAAATCATAAAGCGAGGTTTCGTATTATTTGGATCCAAGAAAAGACGTATGACAATGTTGTTTCCAATACAAATGATAAAAATCAAAGTGTTTTCATTAGAATTAACTAAAATGTTCCTGTTTTTCCGTTTATATTACCGATGGAAGATGTACACGAAAATCGCTCTATTCCGGCTGAAACGTCGATATATGCAATAAAAACAGAACTTCTCCCCTTTTCAATATCTTACTCAGTATTTTAACGAGAAACAAATAGTTGATTGAAAATGAAGTATTTAAAGTTATTATCTAATCAATTATGTGTTTGCATCATTTTTATCGTATATATAATGAATTAATACCCATAGACTGAAAATTCACAAAAACGTGGAAAAACGGCAAAATATTGCCTAATTCGATGATATTTTGTTTAAATCAAATAAAGGAAAAGGGGATGATAAACATCAAAGTATTGCTAAATTCTATGATTTTTCGTACGAAACAAAATGCAAGAAAACTTGCTTAAAATGCAATATTATGCGAAATTCTGAGATTTGAAGGCCAAATCACATATCGTGATACTACATGAAATAGTATCGAAATATTGGTAAAAATGAATATATTTACGTAATATCAAACTACATGAAAAACGTGAAAAAAGTCACTATATAACCATATATGAGGATTATAACTTCAAATCATAGAGCGAGGTTTCGTATTATTTAGATCCAAGAAAAGACATATGACAATGTTGTTTCCAATACAAATGATATAAAACAATGTGTTTTCATTAGAAATAACTAAAATGTTCTTGATTTTCAGTTTATATTAACGATGGAAGATGTACATGTAAAACCGCTCTAATCCGGCTGAAACGTCGATATATGCAATAAAAATCGAACTTCTCCCCTTTTCAATATCTTACTTAGTAATTTAACGAGAAACAAATAGTTGATTGAAAATGAAGTATTTAAGGTTATTATCTAATTAATTATGTGTTTGCATCATTTTTATCCTATATATATGAATTAATACCCATGGACTGAAAATTCACAAAAACGTGGAAAAACGGCAAAATATTGCCTAATTCGATATTTTGTTTAAATCACATGAAGGAAAAGGGGATGATAAACGTCAAAATATTGCTATATTCGATGATTTTTCGTACGAAACAAAATGCAAGAAAACTTGCTTAAAATGCAATATTATGCGAAATTCTGAGATTTGAAGGCCAAATCACATATCGTGATACTACATGAAATAGTATCGAAATATTGGTAAAAATGAATATATTTACGTAATATCAAACTACATGAAAAACGTGAAAAAAGTCACTATATAACCATATTGGAGGATTTTAACTTCAAATCATAGAGCGAGGTTTCGTATTATTTAGATCCAAGAAAAGACATATGACAATGTTGTTTCCAATACAAATGATAAAAATCAATGTGTTTTCATTAGAATTAACTAAAATGATCCTGATTTTCCGTTT
>NW_027189479.1:121432-140714 GCF_040958095.1 Procambarus clarkii
GTGTGTGGGGGAGGGTGGGGTGTGTGGGGGAGGGGTGGGGTGTGTGGGGGAGGGTGGGGTGTGTGGGGGAGGGTGGGGTGTGTGGGGGGAGGGGTGGGGTGTGTGGGGGAGGGTGGGGTGTGTGGGGGAGGGGTAGGGTGTGTGGGGGGAGGGTGGGGTGTGTGGGGGAGGGAGTGGGGTGTGTGGGGGAGGGGGGGGTGTGGGGGAGGGTGGGGTGTGTGGGGGGAGGGTGGGGTGTGTGGGGGAGGGGTAGGATGTGTGGGGGAGGGGTGGGGTGTGTGGGGGGAGGGTGGAGTGTGTGGGGGAGGGGTGGGGTGTGTGGGGGAGGGTGGGGTGTGTGGGGGAGGGGTAGGATGTGTGGGGGAGGGGTGGGGTGTGTGGGGGAGGGTGGGGTGTGTGGGGGAGGGGTGGGGTGTGTGGGGGAGGGGTGGGGTGTTTGGGGGAGGGGTAGGATGTGTGGGGGGAGGGGTGGGGTGTGTGGGGGAGGGTGGGGTGTGTGTGGGGGGAGGGGTGGGGTGTGTGGGGGGGAGGGTGGGGTGTGTGGGGGAGGGGTGGGGTGTGTGGGGGGAGGGTGGGGTGTGTGGGGGAGGGTGGGGTGTGTGGGGGGAGGGGTGGGGGTGTGTGGGGGAGGGTGGGGTGTGTGGGGGAGGGGTGGGGTGTGTGGGGGAGGGGTGGGGTGTGTGGGGGGAGGGTGGGGTGTGTGGGGGAGGGGTAGGATGTGTGGGGGAGGGGTGGGGTGTGTGGGGGGAGGGTGGGGTGTGTGGGGGAGGGGTGGGGTGTGTGGGGGGAGGGTGGAGTGTTTGGGGGGAGGGTGGAGTGTGTGGGGGGAGGGGTGGGGTGTGTGGGGGGAGGGTGGGGTGTGTGGGGGAGGGGTGGGGTGTGTGGGGGGAGGGTGGAGTGTGTGGGGGGAGGGTGGAGTGTGTGGGGGGAGGGTGGAGTGTGTGGGGGAGGGTGGAGTGTGTGGGGGGAGGGTGGGGTGTGTGGGGGGAGGGGTGGGGTGTGTGGGGGGAGGGTGGGGTGTGTGGAGGGAGGGGTGGGGTGTGTGGGGGAGGGTGGGGTGTGTGGGGGGAGGGGTGGGGTGTGTGGGGGGAGGGTGGGGTGTGTGGGAGGAGGGTGGGGTGTGTGGGGGGAGGGGTGGGGTGTGTGGGGGGAGGGTGGGGTGTGTGGGGGGAGGATGGGGTGTGTGGGGGGAGGGTGGGGTGTGTGGGGGAGGGGTGGGGTGTGTGGGGGAAGGGTGTGGGGTGTGTGGGGGGAGGGTGGGAGTAGTAGGGATGGCTCCACACAGGGCATTTTTTTTTCTGGGAAAAAAAAGTGCCTGTGCGCCCCAAGGGTTTCAGGTAAATTTAGAATATCCCCTGTGCGCCCCAAGGGTTTCAGGTAAATTTAGAAAATCGTGTATAGCGCTTGGGGGTTTTCAGGTAAATTTTGTCAGTCGCAGATTTTAGAAGTAAGGATTTCTTATGAGAAAAATAATTTCCGAGACTTAGAAGTTTGTTAAAGCCTTATGGGAGAAATTCAAATAACGTGTGTAGCACTTTAGGGCTTCCAGTAGAACTCTACGGACATATTTTACATGTTTTCAACTTACAAAATCGTCTATGTAAGCCTTAGTTATTCATATAAATTTAGAAAATCACCTGTGTAAGTCAGGGTTTTCAAGTCTCGTACATCACACCCCCCTCCCTCCCCCCCTTGACTCGCAATCTGTCGCCTCACCTGTATTTACTTTAGACGTCAGCCAGCCAGCCAGCCAGTCGGCTCTTAATCTTATCTTATCTTATCCGTAATATCTGGACCGTCCCTCCTCTCTCTCTCTCTCTCTCTCTCCCTCCTCTCTCTCTCTCCTCTTCATATTATTCCCTCTTCCTATTTTCTGACATACTAATATTTTATTCCTTTTTCATTAACCAGTCAGTTTTATACAAATCAACCGAAGCATCTCAATGTAACCTTTAATACTGAAAACTGCCTCAGAGACTATCTAAGCTGGCCCCAGCTACCTGCCCCAGGCTATCTGCCCGAGGCCATCATCACCTGATTACCTGCCCCAGACATCTACCAGTCATTGTCGGCGTTCGCCACCGTAATAATTTATATATATATATATACATTAAGCGTTAATAAAACTTATTTATTTATTTATTTATAATTTATTTAGTCATCTAATTCATAGTTTACACAATTTATAATAAACGACTCATTTAGCCCGAAGTTCTAAGAAGCTCGCTCCTCAATCCGCTTGTATAATATCCGTCCTATTCACTCTTCATCTCTGTAAATAAAGAAAGAATAACAGTTTCAGATAGCGTTTACACATGTACAATATTTATCAGACACATAAAACCTCAAAACAAATGTACTCACCATTTTCCGTTAGATAATTTGTTATAGCCTCATTCAGCCAGTCGTCTCCAAGCACATTTTCCAACAAATATCGCTCTTATCATAACACAGCGTTTCATAGCAGCTCGGCATATTTTTAAATAAAGCATAAGATAGCCTCATTACGTTCCTATCATTCTGCATATATTCTCCATAAGTAAAACTAGTTTCAAATAGCTTTATTGCAGTTTTTAGATCCTTGTTTGAAAGATGGTAACAGAAAAACATCGCATATAGCCCGCATACGTAAGTATTTAAACTCTGAAGTCTCTCTGTAAACGTGTATACATCACAGTCTTTATAATAATTTAAAAACTCCGAAATATATGGCGAATACACATTTATTCCATATGAATCGAGTATAACTATTTTCCGTTTAGATTTATATACAGCAATCCAGTGACCCATTACTTCCTTAGAGTCTCTTCCTAAGGTATTTATTATAAACATAATCGGCCTGTCCCGTATTTGCTTCATTATTCTATATATATCCGTCGCTAAATAGCATCCAATATATTTAGCTTTACTACCTTTCATATCGTTCAATGCCGTATTAATTTGTTTGCAGTTCATGCTCTTGTATCACACACAACTCGCCTATCTGAATAAATTCTCAATACTCCCGTTGTAATTCCGAATAAAATAATAACTTTATTTGATTTCGCTGGAACAGCAAATTCTAATGTAATTCTCAGGTTGCCCGAAGCCTCTATAGGAAGGGTATCTCTCAATTCCTCAGGCGTTAGTCTAAATGCCAGTAATGTTCTTCCTTTTATAAATGAATTATATGTCAAGGTATTACAAGCATTAAAGCCTACTGTATTTTGAGTCTCGTAGTATAGTTTCGAACATTTATTCGGGAACTTGCAAGTTATATTAAATAAGTTTGTCCCATCACGTGTAATATATACATTAGATAAATCGCAATGATCGAAATAAAGTGGATTAAGTGTATACGCTCCTGATATTGCTTCCATATCCATCATCATAATAAATAATTTATCTGGGATAATGCTCCCCCATGGCTGGTCAATACTTAATCTCTGCTGCCCATTACCAAGAATGAACGTCTTGTGGAGTGTCTTATCAAACGTATATGTAACTGGTGTATTTTGTTCAGCCAGAGCTCTATTAATAGCCTCCAATCCAGATGCAAATGGAGTTATCCGATCAATCCACATTCTAGCTAGTTTTATGTTAAACTTATATCCAGATTCAATACTGTTTATAACCCACGGATCACTGTTAAGTTCTAATCTCAAACGAATATCAATTCCATCCAAAAGATATTCGCTCAAAGTTGTAATGTCCAATAGCAGTTTAAAGCAACAATTTACTCCCTCAGTTTTTAACTTTACAAATCTAGATTTAAGGTCTTCGGATGCATTCTTAAAATAATCTACATCATATTTTTCAGGGAAAACATCATTATAGAAATACGTCAGTTCTTTAAATCTTTCAGCTTTACATTCAGAAAGCGTCGTCATTAGCTTTACATATGATAAATATGAAAATAGTGAATTAGTTTCCACCACTTGCTCATTTAAATAAACAGTTACAGCTTTAAACATTGTCTGGGACAAACCATTGACTATTGATGCATTTTTAATATCCGCTAAAGCCGTAATTCCGTCAGGTCCCGTTAATTCAACCATCAGTTCTAGCGTCAAGCTCGAAAGATCAATAAATTGACCCTTAACTCCCGGGATACGGAATTCAATATAAGAGTCTTTAAATTTATTGTTAATACTTGAATTCACAGGTAAAATATCCTGTGTCTGTCTTGAAAATATCGTACTTTCAACCATTCTATGAGGACTAACTTTAGGAAAGCCATCACTTATAGCAGCTGTATAATTTTCTAAAGGAACTTGCAATGCTGCACTAGGAGCATTTACACTCATCATGTCTGCGTCTAGCATACAACTAGTACTGTTTTTATGAAAACACGTCTTTATATCTATCCATTTTCTTTATATAGGCAGGTCTTTTCGTTTTTTTTCTTTTCGTTACTCGGCCACCTGCTAACAATTTAGGACCTATACTTTTCAATGTTTCCATACCGCGTTTTCTAATTGAATCTTTCAAAGTACCTTGACCAGCATTTATATCCTGCAAAACATTCTGTCCCATTGTCAATGCAGCTGGCATAATAGTTTTTAATAGGAAAGGAGTTGCTCTACGAGCTAGACCAGTTAAGAAACTTAATATTCCACCTCCTCTTAAATGTCTTCTATCAAAAACAGTAATATCGCCCAGTGCTCCACCTCTCTTCCCTCGAGGAGCGATAAATCGCCCTACCTCGTCAACAGACAGCGGTACAAACCCGACCCTCATGTTTAAACAGGCCAAGAGAGAATGATAAACTCCCTCTACTCATGCCATTATATATCAACGGGTCTAATATGTAATACTGCAATCGTACATCCATCCTTTTCAAAATATACAGGCTCCCCATCTTGATCTGTTAATCTAATACTGATGCCATCAATATTAGTCGTATTTAAAGGTTTATATAATTTCCTGTGTGTTACATTACTTTGAAACGAAACAACATCCAAGATATTTACAATCTGATTACCAAACATGGTGGGCTGCACCTTATCACAATATACACACAAGAAATCTATACGGCCTCCTGGCCTAGGATGATAATAGCAAGTATCTTGTACAAATAACCTGTTATTAGGTGGCTTATTCATAATAAAAATATCATAGGCTTTACCTACTTCAGCTCCAATAACTTTACATATATTTCGACCGAAAGATAAAGAAATTCTAACAACTAATTTTCCATCCTTTGTAATAAATAATTTTAACAACTTCTCACTAAATGCTGCATTAAACTTAATTCGATTAATACTCGAATCATATTTCATATAAACGTCCCCGTGATCTGGGAAATTATAATTAAGTACAGGTCCTATAAAACTCAGTGAACCTTTTGAAAATATAGTAGAAATTTCTCTATTTAAAATAGTCGTTAGCTCTATGCAATTATCACTGGCTAAAATATCCGACTTTAAAGTGAAAGATGTATTCACCGTACTCAAATCAGATAAACTTTTATTAGACACTAGAAGTTGAACTGAAATAAAACTTTCCGGGTCATTCCTCCTAACAGCGAAATAAGATGGAGGCAGGAATATATTCTTCAGGCACACTTCATAAGCTTTATTCGGGTCTAAAGGCAGCTGATTATGTAATCTATTTTCAAAAGCATTAGGAGCATTGTTTTTAAATACATCAGTATCAGAGTTACTCGCTGCATATATAACGTAACTATCCATCCTGTAGACTATTAGTAAATGATAAAAATAAACAGAAACTCACCTTAATATGATATCCAGGTAGACTCTCCTTCATCTACAGCCTTGATCTTCCTCTTCAAACTTGGAGGAGAAAACACTTGATTTTTCGCATCTACATTTCTAAATAAATTCTTAGGTGTAGATGTCAAAGAGAAGAACAACTTTGCAATTGGCAGTTTATCTTCTGGGAATAACAATTTCGGAGTGCACATCCTGCCTATAACGTCATCAACAATATTGAGCCCAGTAACTGGCGATGTAATGTTCCCTTCCTCATCCCACTTTACAAGTCCAGTTGTATTAAAATAATTTAACAAGGAGACAGCAAAATCATAATCCTTAAGCTTTAATCTTAAGTCTATCAAGTGTTGTATAACAGGATTTGTTCTCACTGTCGTCGTAGGCTTCTCAACACTCACTGCCGTAGGCTTCTGTTGATCAATAGCTTTTCGTGGTACAAGATAGAATTCTTTCATTATTCCTTATTAAATAGCCTTGAAATGAAATTTATAGCTATGGGAAGTAAAATGCCCAATAAATTACCTCCTCTTTTACTTGTTAATATGTCTTTCTTGAGTGAAATAGCTTTCTTCTTGCAGGCTAATGTATGGAGTAGAGCTCTATATTTAGAAAGTCTCTTTAAAATAGGCTTCCCAACTTCAATTTTATTTTTTAAGAAATTATTAAATATTTCTGATAAGCAAAGTATATGTTCCTTTTTAAGAGTCTTAATTAACTTTTTCCTAGAATTATAACCTAATCTAGCTAATAGTTCAATAAATCCACGATACTTTCTAACTAAGGGCTGCTTCTTCATAGTTTCTTCACGTCATCTGAATTCACCCACTGATCAAATGAACTGTCGTAACCGACGTATCTAACTTTATATAAAGTAGTATTACCAACTTTACGTTTACTTATAATTCTCTCAATTTCAAATGTATCTGACAAGTAGGTGGGAGTCAATTCCTCTCTATAAAATCCGCCTTCTATAAGTCTATTATTTAAGTCCTTTAGATAATATAAAGGCACGGGTTGTTTAGTATCAATTTGAGCAATTGTAAATATTTCCTTAGTGTTCTGTTGATGAAAACCTCTTTTGAACTTTGAAATGCGATTAGATAAGGCAAGCCGTACTGTATCTCCTACAGACAGATGATTACTGATGCGTGGCTTAGTCTGCTGCTCTCCTTTATACATGAGCTTAAATTGCCTAGTCACATCTTGAGGCGAAGATAAAGCATGTACATCAATAGGTATTTTCCCCTTTAATCCTCTATGTGGTGTTCTATTATACGTTTTAACCATATCAGGTAAAACATTTATATAGGTTAAGGTGTTATAAGCCGTTAAATATTTATATATCTTAGTTTTCAATGTTCTTATAAATCTCTCTGCAATGCTGGCTTTAGTTTCCTGAGAAAATACACTGTACAGATCAATGTTTTTACTGTCTAACAATCGTTTCATATATTTATTATAGAATTCTCCGCCCTTATCAGTGTTAAGCTTCCTTACACCTTTTGATGAAGGTAAATCCAGAACAGCTTTCATGGCTTCACTTACACTCTGACCTGATTTAGTGGATAGTGGAACTACATGTGCGAACCTTGAAAATATATCAACACAAACTAATAAATATTTAATATCATTGTTGTGCTTAGCTAACAATGTCATATCAGCCAAGTCACTGGTAAAGAAAGCTTTAGGTCTAGGTGCTAAGATACGTCTTCGTTTAAATTTACGTTTTTTTAATAGATGTAAGGTATAAGCATTAGACGTTTTTAAATAGTCTTTCACATCTTTTATAGTTATTTCAGGGATTGTTTTCTTTGCAACCTTATACAATTTTAAAACGCCACCAAACCCACCTATGGACTTGGGGTCATTGTATATCTTATTAAGAGCTTGTGTAATGTTCACCATTGATACACTATTTCATATGGGGGTTCATTTACAATATTTCCCCTAAATATTATGGATTCAGGTGTTTTAACGCCCAAGTCAACAAGTAAATACCCATACTGTCGAGAAATCACTTTCTTATATATATCTAAAAATTTCTTGGCATCTTGTTTTCCGAATATTTGTCTGCCTAATGTTTCTATCTGGGACAAGTCTCTTGATTTAAGCAGAATAAAATGAGAAGCATTTAAACTTATAGATCTAGAAAATTTCCCACTGAAAAATATATTTTGGGTTATAAAAATAACAGAGATGTTCTCATGCCGTCCCTTAGTAAATATATCACTTACTATTTTAGAGTTTGTAGATTCAACATACAAGTCATCATAAACAACTAATATATGAGATGTATCCTCTGGATCACGATCGTCTAAAGGGTTTACAATTTCAGAGTAAAAAGATATCTTATGATTAAAGAGTGGATTAGTTCTCAACTCTTTATACCCGCTTCCACAGATAATTATTTTTGCAAAGTTCTGCTGATATTTCTCTATCATTTTAGCACATAAATAGCTCTTCCCACCATTTGAAAATCCAGCAATAATAATTCTTGACGGTTCACTAAATATATTCAACTGGGATTCAGTAATAACTTTTTTCTGCCCTTCCATGTTGCTAGGATTCAATAGACTAACTACAAATATATAATGAAAGGAGTATTTAAACAAAATCTACATTCGAGTTTTATTTAAACATAACCAATAAAATCATAGTCATAACATATCCAATACAGTAATAAAATCTTAGAATATACATTATCATAGCCATTTGAATCATAGTCATTTCATATCCAATACAGTAACAAATCATAGAATATACAATATCACAGCCAATAAAATCATAGTCATTTCATATCCAATACAGTAATAAAATCATAGAATATACATTATCATAGGCATTAAATCATAACATATCCAATACAGTAACAAATCTTAGTCATTTTCATATCCAATACAGTAACAAATCTTAGTCATTTTCATATCAAATACAGTAACAAATCTTAGTCATTTTCATATCAAATACAGTAACAAATCATAGCCAATACAATATCATAGACATTTGAATATAGTTATAGATAATACATAGACAATACAGTAACAGACTTAGTTGTTGTTGTTAGGGAATAATTGCTGAGCGACTCTATCCCGCTTTTCCCAAAGATTAAAAATGGGGAACAATTGACGTCTTGGTTGGGGATTATCTACAATTACTGGATCCCCTACCTGCACCTCTTCCTCTACCTGTACCTCTTCCTGTACCTCTTCCTCTACCTGTACCCGTACCTCACGCTCTGGAATGTCTGGGTGACCGTAAGCTAATGACTCTGTGGGACTAATGAGGTATCTCTTGTCATCAAAAGCTGACAGACCGCGCTTAGTTGTTTTACACGTGCATATCTGTCCATTAACATTACGAATAGATCGGGATACAAAATTAAAAGTTGTATTTGTCTCTAATGTGTTCTGAAAAGATGCATGTGTTATTTTCTTTTGTTGGTGATAAGGAATCCCTTTACATTTACATAAATGTTCATTATCAAGGGTTAGGAGAGAGTAAGTTTTAGGCTTGAGTGCAATTAATTCAGTTATGATTTTCTGCTTTACTTCTGACTTGAGGAGTCCTAGTTCACCTTTGCGAGTAGCGGAATACATGGGATGATCTTTGTCAAAATTACTGAAATCCATATAATCTACTAGAGGAGCTTTTGTCATTTCTTGGAAAGCATCTTTACAGGTCAGAGTAAATATGAATGAGTCTGTATCCGTATAAATTAGTCTAGCTCTCTCCCCATAATGGGCTTTAACTACATTATACCAGAACTCGTATAAACGCCTCTTGGCTATCTGCAAGATCTGATATCCCATGTAAGAAGGAGTGGTAACTTTAAGGATGTCTTTCATTACTGTACAGAGAACCCTATCTTGACCTAAAGAGACAGCTCGTTTATACAAAGGGTTTCTTGCATGAGTTAAGAATGAATGTTTTGTCGTTACTAGATGGTGAGTATTAGCATATCGAGATATATTTGTCATTGATTTCCCGTACAGACTATTACTTATGAGTTTAAAAGCTTTTCCTTTAACTTTACAGGTGGTATTGGCTCGTTCTCGAATGTTGGTTGAAATAAAATCTTTTAAATAGGGAGCCTGATTAAATTCATAGATTGTTTTTACTCGTTCAACTTCTAGTCCAAGTTTTAATAGCAATTGCAGGAAATCAAGGCTTACTAAGTAGTCGTTTTGGGGCAAGTGGGATGCAATTAACTTAGTATTTTTAGGTGGGAGCTTACGTTTTTCATCATTAAGGGTTTTCTTACTGTACTCTGACAAAAACTCCTCCGTTATATTAGTATGAGACAGTACAAGGGGCAGATCATCAGTATACCTGGCTACCTCGGGAGATACATGTTTTGTATCGCATAAAATCCAATAACCTTTGTCTTGATTACAGGGGATATGCTGTAACCCTTGCCCTAATAAGGTATCCCGCTCAAGGTCAGTTAATTGTCTAATCCCTCCCTGGGGAAGTACCTCAGCCATGCACGCTGCATATAAGCTGTTAAAGTCGAGGTACAAAATGTGAGTATCGTCATCAGAGCTAGGGTTAGATGTAGTGTGCTCGTTAACAGCCTGTGTAAATTGTCTAATGGAAGATGTGAACCCTCCTCTAAGATTCCTTCTCAACAAATCATATATATTCTGATCATACACATAGTCAAGTACAACTTTTGATTTAAATAAGAACGCGTCCCAAGCATAACTAGGAAGTGATACATAGAAAACAATATCTAGTTCATAAATTTCTTTCAGTGATGTTCGCCAAAGTGTAAATATATCAACTAGCATTCCCACGTCAACTTTTAAATATAACATGAGGTAATCCTTGATGTTTGTACAGTTCCCTAAATTAAATACTTTAAGAGCATTGTTATAATCTTCTTCAGACAGTGGAGAGTCATGTAAAACATTGTAAAACTTATCTCGCGAAGGGAGCTGAGGTTCGTCTAACACGTCCATGGAAGAAATATAATCATAACATAGGCTTTGTTTACCTTTAATTAACAGAGCTTTAGCTTCATCGGATACGCCATTTAGTATGTGTTCAGTGTACTTGGTGGGTTTCTTACCGGCAACGTGCTCGCTTGCTAAGGTTCCTAATGACCCGTTAAGGAGAGCTAGGCTATCTAGGAATTTAAGTTTACCTATGATGACTTGCATAAATTTCAATCCTTCCTTGGTTAGAATTTCTACATCGCGGTGAGGATTTTTGGACAGTTCTTTAAGTATAATTCCAAGATCATAGGCAGCATTATGGGAAAATGTGGTCAAGTATCTACGCGCATTTTTACATTGTAAATTGCAACGAGCACAATAAGCACCTAAGTAATTATTTTCCTGAATAGCATGATTATGATGTCTATGTTTATCTTTCTTATCCTTGAAAGTTTGATGACACAATTGACACGTATTTTGTCTTTGAAACATTCTTTCCTGTTCTCTAGACAAGTTCTTAGGGAAGTTGGGGAGCTGAGCATGAATAGCTTTCCATGAGGCTTCTAGCTTGGTAATAAAATGATTGACCGCATCTGGACCTACGTATGAATACGTTTCTACGACATTGAATTCCCTGTCTAAAATCATGTATGCATAAGCAATTGCTTTATGCTTACATTCCACCATGCCTCTAGGATTTTGACGGTCTAATAGACATTCAAAATCGTAATAGGCGGTGTGAGTTGGGCTATAGGTCCTACCGTAATTTTTAAAACTGATTTTATCACTAGGATTATAGAATGAAAATACTTGGGATACAGTGCATGACTCTTCGTGAGCCTGAATTTCATCTAAGGGAGCATGCAAAAGACAAATTTTGCAGAATTTATGAGTGTTAGGAATCCTTTCAGAATGATTGTTAATACTCTTTACAAATTTATCAAAATCCTTGATCAGACAGAGATGCTTGCCTTCTAATAACAACAAAGGGACTTTATCGGCATACTTTTCCTGGCTTTTCCTAGCTAAACTAAGATAGTATCTGTTACTTTCATGAGTTACTGTATAAATATAAATAGAAATTTTGTTAAGCTTCTCTATTTTCTTAAGGTTATCAAATGATACGGGGAATCTGATTTCATCTGCCCATACTACGAATCTTCTACACCATCGAAGGCTTTTGTAATGTTGTCTAACATTATGCATAGTCCTGCCCAATGCTAAGTTTTTTATACGCGGCAATGCACTGTAACAAACACTCATCTCCTTCACTTTCAGGATTAAATACTGTTTCTTTACCCCTTAATTTTGCAGGATATGGTACGTAAGATCCAAGGCGCATAGGGTGGCGAATATATGAAAAATTAATGGCAAAGCCTGACATGGAATGAATTCCTACACTTGAGGATTGGACATTTTTTAGGCATTCGTCAATTTTAGCAGACATTTCGTCAACCCATGAATTTACGAGAACTTCCACCTCTTCCTGTGTAACAATCTGAGTTTCTCCTCTAATTGAAAATACTTCATCTAATATTTCATATTGATCGTCGGCATGATTAAGTTTTTGCAAAATTAGGCTTACATCAGGGTAAATGTGAAATGAGGGAGGGAATTCTTCCTGTATTTGTCTGAACTGATTGTCTATATATTCTATAAAAAATTCTCTATACCTATTTATATATAAGCTGGGGTCAGCGTCTAAATGTCCGGGAATGGAGAACGAATGTCTCGAGAATGAACCTTCGAAATGGTTAATGACTTCTAACACTCGCGGAACAATGTTATCTAAGTTAAGTACCTCTGGGGAATCTGGAGCGTTGACTTCTTCATCTGATATGTCGTGAACAGGGGGTTGATTGTCTTCTTCTTCTTCTTCATCTGAGGATGCATGCTGGTTGCCGTCTGGTGCATCTTCTTCTAGCTCCTGGGACAGCTGGGGTTGACTGCGTACAGGTGTGCTCCACTCAGAGGGTTGGGTTGAATCCGGGGGAGATTCTGTAATATAATATTAGCAATGAATAAACATTAAGAGGAAAACACATTTGAAAACAATAAGAGGATTTGAAAACCTTAATAGGAAAATATCGTGTAAATAAGAGGAATTATTATTAAGAGGAAAAACAAAAAGTTTAAATAAGAGGAAAAACTGAATTACAGATAAATAATAATATTACTTACGAGCTGGGATGTTGATTCCACCAAGTATGAGATTCTCTTGATCACGAATAGGAACTCCTGTAATGGAAATATTTTTCTGTATGAGTACTTATTACTTGTTTATACACTTGATAAATATACAATTATTAACTTTAAAAAATATACAATTATTAACTTTAAAAAATTATGAAAATTATTGTGAAAACGTACGGTTATTTATGATGCGACGGCGTTTGGGTGGAGGTTCAATGACGTTTCTGGCTTCGGTGGGAGGTTCCCGGTTAACGGAGAAACGACAGTATGGGCAGGAAGTAGAACCATGAACTGAAATGAAAATAATATATATAAATTGACTGTCTGTATGTATGTATGTGTGTTTCGGATATATATTTTCTTTGAAAGTTTATTGAAAGTGCGAGAAAAAGAGGTACTTACGATTTGCACAATAGAGTTGCCCACAGCTGGTACAGGTTACGTCAAAATGTCCAGGCGGTGTAGGCCCATTGCATCCTATACAGTATAGTCTGCATTCTTGAAGAGCGTTGATGGACATTTCGCCGAGGCATGTTAAACATCGTGTTTGACACACATGAACGATTTCGTTGTTGATAGGAGACAGGCACAGAGGACACACTGACATGATGATATGACTAGGCTAGGGGAACCTTGTGAACAGGATGAAGATTGATTGTAGACTGAAAGTGTAGGCCTCTGAGACTTTGGCGATCTGAGGGGGCCCCTGAATGAGCGTAATAACGATAGTGTGCCCCTGAGTGAGCGTTTGGCTGTTTTATTAATAGCGAGAATGATTGGCGAATACTGGGGATAAACTCTTTTATTATAAATTGTGTAAACTATGAATTAGATGACTAAATAAATTATAAATAAATAAATAAGTTTTATTAACGCTTAATGTATATATATATATATAAATTATTACGGTGGCGAACGCCGACAATGACTGGTAGATGTCTGGGGCAGGTAATCAGGTGATGATGGCCTCGGGCAGATAGCCTGGGGCAGGTAGCTGGGGCCAGCTTAGATAGTCTCTGAGGCAGTTTTCAGTATTAAAGGTTACATTGAGATGCTTCGGTTGATTTGTATAAAACTGACTGGTTAATGAAAAAGGAATAAAATATTAGTATGTCAGAAAATAGGAAGAGGGAATAATATGAAGAGGAGAGAGAGAGAGGAGGGAGAGAGAGAGAGAGAGAGGAGGGACGGTCCAGATATTACGGATAAGATAAGATAAGATTAAGAGCCGACTGGCTGGCTGGCTGGCTGACGTCTAAAGTAAATACAGGTGAGGCGACAGATTGCGAGTCAAGGGGGGGAGGGAGGGGGGTGTGATGTACGAGACTTGAAAACCCTGACTTACACAGGTGATTTTCTAAATTTATATGAATAACTAAGGCTTACATAGACGATTTTGTAAGTTGAAAACATGTAAAATATGTCCGTAGAGTTCTACTGGAAGCCCTAAAGTGCTACACACGTTATTTGAATTTCTCCCATAAGGCTTTAACAAACTTCTAAGTCTCGGAAATTATTTTTCTCATAAGAAATCCTTACTTCTAAAATCTGCGACTGACAAAATTTACCTGAAAACCCCCAAGCGCTATACACGATTTTCTAAATTTACCTGAAACCCTTGGGGCGCACAGGGGATATTCTAAATTTACCTGAAACCCTTGGGGCGCACAGGCACTTTTTTTTCCCAGAAAAAAAAATGCCCTGTGTGGAGCCATCCCTACTACTGGTGGGGTGTGTGGGGGAGGGTGTGGAGTGTGTGGGGGAGGGTGGGGTGTGTGGGGGGAGGGTGGGGGTGTGTGGGGTCAACACAATGTTCTATGCTGGACTCCGCACATAACAATGGAACTCAGCAACTTGTACAGAGAAATAGACCCATATATAACACTCATTAACAGCCATGGAAAAAAGAACAGCGAGAAGATCAAGATCTTCAATTACAAAATTGACCAGGTCAACGATGGAGCGGCAATTGCCGTTAAAAGAAATATTCCTCACAAAATTCTAGATAACTTCCAGGAAAACTTCCTGGCGATTGAACTCCAAACTACGAAAGGTATAATCTTCATAGGAACATGCTACCAACCACCAAGACGTCCTTACCTTCCCCTGGCCGACATCATGTACAAGTGACAGGATGAACAACCCAGCGGGTTTTCTTCCTATTGGGGAGTGTTGTACATTCTGCTATGGCGGTATGTTCACTCACAAGATGAGTGGCGCTGCCCAATAAACTCGCCCCTCGGGGCAAAATTTAAAAATTTAATCATGAAACTTACCAGAAGGAACAGACCTGCCTACTTTCTGGGTGATCTGACCGCCAAGCACAGAACACTGGGACACGGAAAGACCAACCAAGCAGGAGACCAACCAAGCAGGAGACCAACCAAGCAGGAGACCAACCAAGCAGGAGACCAACCAAGCAACCAAGCCATCCACAATATGATAAGGTACGGAAATCTAACCCACCTGGGCCCAGACTTCCCAACATACGTCAGACAAGGCCATAGTGGTAATCCAGACATAATACTGTCAAAACCACCACCACCTCCTAAACACCCACATAGAAAGGGGCCCTGTGAGCACAAGCGACCACCTACCAATAATAATGACGCTATCAACTAACCCTATTCAGAAACCCTCACCACCAAGACTTCAGTACACTAAACTGACTGGGAAGCGTTCAAAAGCAGTGCACAGGAAATCAGTGTCACAGATTTTAATGGAAAGGAAACATCATGCATAAACGCCGAGTTAAATACATGGATTAACACCATAGAAAAATGCATGACTGATCACATCCCCGTAGCTCACCATATAACGCTCCCACACCCCCCAGCCACCGAGGCGCTCACGACACTGCAAACCAGATATAACAATCTTCTACAACTCATAACACAACACGGGTGGACGGATGAGCGCCAAAGACTACAAAGGGAACTTCAAGATGAGCTGCAAGATCTGTGCAAAACAGAGTACACCAAACAATGGGATGACCTAATAAGCAATATCAAAGTCGACTACAGAAACCCAGGAAAGTTCTGGAAAAAAGTAAAGACCCTGATGGGAAGCTCTTCTGAGGAAACACCCTACATCATAGACGCCTCAGGAAATAAACTCTATGAGGAGAGAGAACAAGAGCAGGAATTCAGGAAGTTCTGGGAAAAAATATTCAGGATAAACCCGGAAGAAAATTAAAATTTTTGCCCAATTAATGAAAGGGAAATTACAACTCAAGTCGATAACAGAGCTGCAGCACTACTCCCGACGCAAACAATAGACCTTAACAACATACGCGATGACTGCCACCTTATGAAACACATAACCATTGCAGAGGTCCATAAAACAATTATGGGTTTCAAGAACAAGGCGCCGGGCAACAGCAAAATAAATAAGATGGTATTATCCAACCTACCAGTGATTGCACTCCATCAATACACATGTATCTTAAATGCAGCTCTTGCATCTGGACTATTCCCCACATACTTCAAGAATGCCACAATAAGATTAATCCCCAAGCCAGGTAAACCCCCAACCCAAACTGAAAACTACAGGCCAATTTCCCTCCTCGAAGTACCAGGTAAAATATTCGAAAAAATGATCAATCAGAGACTTGTGAAGTACATGGAAGAGGAAGGGAAGTATAACACCAGGCAGCATGGGTTTAGAAACCGCAGAGGGGCCCATACAGCTATAGCCCTGATCTACCAGCATATAGCAGAGGGCCCATACAGCTATAGCCCTGATCTACCAGCATATATCAGAGGGCCCATACAGCTATAGCCCTGATCTACCAGCATATAGCAGAGGGGCCCATACAGCTATAGCCCTGATCTACCAGCATATAGCAGAGGGCCCATACAGCTATAGCCCTGATCTACCAGCATATAGCAGAGGGCCCATACAGCTATAGCCCTGATCTACCAGCATATAGCAGAGGGGCCCATACAGCTATAGCCCTGATCTACCAGCATATAGCAGAGGGGCCCATACAGCTATAGCCCTGATCTACCAGCATATAGCAGAGGGGCCCATACAGCTATAGCCCTGATCTACCAGCATATAGCAGAGGGGCCCATACAGCTATAGCCCTGATCTACCAGCATATAGCAGAGGGGCCCATACAGCTATAGCCCTGATCTACCAGCATATAGCAGAGGGGCCCATACAGCTATAGCCCTGATCTACCAGCATATAGCAGAGGGCCCATACAGCTATAGCCCTGATCTACCAGCATATAGCTAACGCAGTGTCGAAAAAAAGATTAGTGTAATATAGTGCTTAGGGACGTCTCGAAAGCCTTCGATAAAGTGTGGCACACAGGCCTAAAATATAAGATATCTGAACTAGGGCTTCCTGAGAGATTTACTGCTACTCTCTGCAGCTTTATAGACAATAGAACTGCTAGGCTTAATATCGGCAGCTACTTGGGTGACGTAATAGAACTGAAAAGTGGAGTACCACAAGGAAGCTGCCTCTCCCCCACTCTATTCAACATATATACAGCTGACCTACCCCAACCCCAACATGGAGAATACATCACATACGCTGATGATGTTACCCAAATAATATGCCAACCGGGACCATCAAAGCCGCTACTAGCCGACAAGACCAAGGCAGCAATTGAACTCATAAACAACTTTGAGAAGCAATGGAAAATTAGCACCAACAAACAAAAGTTCCAAATAATACACATTGCGAAAAGAAACCCGGACCCCATCATCCTTGATAACCAGCCGATCCAATATGCGGAGGTAGGCAGAATACTGGGACTTATGATAAATAGAACAGGGATACAAATTCATGTAAGGGACCGACTAAACAAAGCCAAAGCAGCATTAGGAAAACTGAGAAAATTCCGAAGCCTCAGTACTAACATTCAGATCCACCTATATAAGGCTCTAGTTCGGCCGCATCTAGAGTATCCCCCAGTACCACTACACACCATAAAGAAAACTAACATGCAGAAACTGCAAGCAGTACAAAATAAGGCGCTAAGGAGAGCAGCAAAACACCGTCCACCATATGATCAGACAATCCAGGAGCTCCACGAACTCCTGAACATACAGCCACTAAACATCAGACTGCAGCACCAAGCCATCAGGGTGTGGAACACCATCGAAATGTTAGAGGACCCAATGTTTGAAAGATTACTCCAAGATGAGACGCCCCGCTCCCACAGCTGGTGGCCCAAGAGCCTCGATTCTCTGGACGAAAACCCCGCCCCACAGTATATAATCCCCAGATGAGTTATATATGTATATATATGAACAGTTCATATATGTGTATGTATGAACAACTCGATAAATAATATGTATGACAACTCGATAAATAATAATAATAATAAAATAAAGAGCCTTAAACAGAACAACATGTGTGGAAGCATGGGAGTGTGTATATATGAATGCTACACAGTATTCATCTATGGACATCCATATATGGTGAAACACATGTGAAGAACCTCTCACACACTCACAGCTCCCTGACAAGAGGGAGCCAGCTTAGCTTAGCTGCCAACACCCACACATCGTGTCAGCAAGGCGGACAGCCCGCCTGCTTTCATACCTCTCACTGTATTTCCCACTTCTATACTTCCCTTCACCTATACCTCTCCTTCCTCTTTACCCCCCCCCCAAAAAAAAAAAAAAAAAAAAAATGTGGGGGGAGGATGGGGTGTGTACTCACCTAATTGTACTCACCTAATTGTGCTTGCGGGGGTTGAGCTTTGGCTCTTTGGTCCCGCCTCTCAACTGTCAATCAACTGGTGTACAGGTTCCTGAGCCTACTGGGCTCTATCATATCTACATTTGAAACTGTGTATGGAGTCAGCCTCCACCACATCACTTGTGTGAGGGGAGGGTGGGAATGTGTGGGGGAGGGTGGGGTATTCGTTTGCCTTGTTTGGGTTGAATGTAGACACAGTAGTCGCTTCTGTATATATTTGTTGACTTAGATAGCAAGGTATATATCTGCCTAGCCGAGGTCCTTCTACTCTGAGTCTGTGAGGATAACTGCGGCTGCTGGGAGCATGCTCGATGCTCCTCTGTCTGGCATGACGTCAGAGGCCTACTTGCCTGTGATTGGTTACATTTCAACTGACATAGAATTTGAGTATAACAGGGGTGTGGGGGAGGGTGGAGTGTGTGGGGGAGGGGTGGGGTGTGTGGGGGGAGGGGTGGGGTGTGTGGGGGGAGGGGTGGGGTGTGTGGGGGGAGGGGTGGGGTGTGGGGGGAGGGGTGGGGTGTGTGGGGGGAGGGGTGGGGTGTGTGGGGGGAGGGGTGGGGTGTGTGGGGGGAGGGTGGAGTGTGTGGGGGAGGGGTGGGGTGTGTGGGGGGAGGGGTGGGGTGTGTGGGGGGAGGGGTTGGGTGTGTGGGGGGAGGGGTGGGGTGTGTGGGGGGAGGGGTGGGGTGTGTGGGGGGAGGGGTGGGGTGTGGGGGGAGG
>NW_027189479.1:141214-176344 GCF_040958095.1 Procambarus clarkii
AAGCACACCTCCCTCCATCTCAAGTCGAATTTCGTCTTTATTACGCATTGGTACATTGCAGCAATGGTAAATTAAGTAGATAAACGTCTGATCTTGATGTGTGTGTGAATATAATTTCGCTGTCAAAGCCGACTAAGGAATTCCGAGTGATATACACACCACTCCACACTCACAAGGGAGAGTGAGTAAGTAATTTCGTAAAAAAAGAGAAGAGCATGCCAACAATGGGTAACTATTATAGTTAGGTTCTCGATCACAGTAAACCCGTTGATTTAGAGTTTATTTGCACAATGACCACGTCATATTAGATGCCATTTAAATACCAAATCCAGTTCTCCACTAAACGCAAACACAAGCTTAACACTATTTAACCCATCTCTACTAGCCTTTTCATAACCAACCACTAAGCTACCTAAACCAGTTTCCACACTTATATAAATAGACAAAAACTTCACCCTATATAACCTATCTCAGAAAACAAACAAAATCAATTAATATTGCACTAACTGGCAACCCCCCATTCATAAAATCAACTTCTTTCCTTCCAGACCGACCATCCATCGTATTTGCTGCTCGCACATAATCTTTAATCTAAAGTTATTAAATGATATTACTCACCTCACTCTCCTTCTTTCTCCTCCTTCCTTCCTTCCTTCCTTCCTTCCTTCCTTCCTTCCTTCCTTCCTTCCTTCCTTCCTTCCTTCCTTCCTTCCTTCCTTCCTTCCTTCCTTCCTTCTAACTCGTTCCAGTTGTTCAGCTTCGACCCATCAAACCCGGACTCGACTGACGACTCACTTCTGCTGCTCGTTCCAAGGTTTTTTCCTCATACGATGCTGGCTAGTGTGAAGTAATTACTGCAAATCAAATTAACACGATTCATTAATGTACATAACCAATTAACATCATCGTCTCCTACTTGATTTTGACTAGTTGATAGGGTTGTTTTTGGTCTCCCCGAAGGGAGTGGACCGATCCCAGAGGTACTGCAATACCGGGCCGATCCGCGGCAAAGGTGGAGCAAGCTCCTAGCACTTCGCCATGTTGCAAAAAATCAGTTTAATATCAAGGATCCCACATGGGGATCGTATCAGATATAAAGCTGATAAGAACAGATACTACACTTTGATCTAAGCCGATAGGCCGAGAAGCGATAGGAGTCATGGTTGCTCTGCAACACCAGGCAACAATTGCGGCTGGAAACCACGTAGCGAGTTTCAATTGCAAAAGGGCATGTGATTATCGTTGGGTAATATTCGAATTCAAGCATACATATAAACGCCATGCAGTAAAGGCTTTAACTATTTCTTACCTGATCAATGAATTTATATATATATGCAAATTCATGATATTACATGGTTTCGTTCATGAGTAGTGAATATGTAACTGGCGGCAAAGTGGTAAACAGACTCGCGTGGCGTTTCACGAATTCGCTCCTGGCCAGGGAGTATAGCGCTTAACTCTAATATATAAACCTTCATTTGTCATGTGTCTTAAGGTAGCTACAGCTTTTGAAAAGTACAATAACGAATTAAAAGTGCAAGGGGCCTGTTATCGCCAACGCTCGTCAACAAATATAAATAGGAGACGTTCTCTCTCTCTGATACCATAACAGAAAACGAACAGCACTATTACGCGCCAACTATTACATTTTTGTATATATATCACGACTTTTTCACATCTAACACTTTGCTTGATACATCGTTTTCATAAACCGGAGACGAGGCGAAGTGAGGCAGGGCTGGGTGACGAGAAGCGAGAGGCGAGAGGCGAGAGGCGAGAGGCGAGAGGCTAGAGGCTAGAGGCTAGAGGCTAGAGACGAGAGACGAGAGACGAGAGACGAGAGACGAGAGACGAGAGACGAGAGACGAGAGACTAGAGACTAGAGACTAGAGACTAGAGACGAGAGACGTGACGCCATGCCATGCCATGCCATGCCATGCCATGCCATGCCATGCCATGCCATGCCATTCAATGCCTTGTGATTCAATACCATGCAGTTCAATGCGATGCGATGCAATGACATGCGATTCGATGCCATGCGAGGCGAGGCGAGGCGAGGCGATGCATCATCTAACATAACGTGATTCCCTGGAAAACGACTCTGTTGTTGAGTGAACAACAAAGTTAAGATATAACAAGATGTAAGTAATTCGAGAAGTCTGAGTACTGTAGGTACTATTGCAAATTCATTGCTTAATATATGTGAATGTGTACGAAATCCATCCATCGCTTTTACCGAGTATACAAATACTCACTCATTGTTGGTGTTTAGGGAGGTAAATGAAGTATTGCAAAGCTAATTACGAAACTAGCTTTCACAATGACATTTGGTGGTTGGTCGCTTTGCAAATTATAGTAGATTCTATATCAATTTTATTCGTTATTTTACGTGAATGAATGAATGAATGAATGAATGAATGAATGAATGAATGAATGAATGAATGAATGTGTGCCTGCATACATTGCCTAAATAAAATATGTAAATATACGGACGGTGGTGGCGTTTAGAGAGGTGAATGAATCATTTGAAATCTAATTAGGAAACTAGCATTCAAATGGAGAGGGGTGAGAGTGCAGGTGCGCTTGAACTTGGGTGGGTTCTGGGTTTCGTTGACGTATATATTACAGGTGAATATGTGCATCGAATGCTCGATTGAAGTATATAAATACACATTGTTAGTGTGTATTGAGGTAAATGATGGATTGTAAAGCTAATCAAGACACTAGAATTCACTTTGAGGCTAGTGGCTGGCCGGCTGGCAAGCGTGGAAGTGGCAAACGATCGTTGAGTTGCCGTGTAAGACCACGCCAAAGCAACACCTCCCTCCATCTCAAGTCGAATTTCGTCTTTATTACGCATTGGTACATTGCAGCAATGGTAAATTAAGTAGATAAACGTCTGATCTTGATGTGTGTGTGAATATAATTTCGCTGTCAAAGCCGACTAAGGAATTCCGAGTGATATACACACCACTCCACACTCACAAGGGAGAGTGAGTAAGTAATTTCGTAAAAAAAGAGAAGAGCATGCCAACAATGGGTAACTATTATAGTTAGGTTCTCGATCACAGTAAACCCGTTGATTTAGAGTTTATTTGCACAATGACCACGTCATATTAGATGCCATTTAAATACCAAATCCAGTTCTCCACTAAACGCAAACACAAGCTTAACACTATTTAACCCATCTCTACTAGCCTTTTCATAACCAACCACTAAGCTACCTAAACCAGTTTCCACACTTATATAAATAGACAAAAACTTCACCCTATATAACCTATCTCAGAAAACAAACAAAATCAATTAATATTGCACTAACTGGCAACCCCCCATTCATAAAATCAACTTCTTTCCTTCCAGACCGACCATCCATCGTATTTGCTGCTCGCACATAATCTTTAATCTAAAGTTATTAAATGATATTACTCACCTCACTCTCCTTCTTTCTCCTCCTTCCTTCCTTCCTTCCTTCCTTCCTTCCTTCCTTCCTTCCTTCCTTCCTTCCTTCCTTCCTTCCTTCCTTCCTTCCTTCCTTCCTTCTAACTCGTTCCAGTTGTTCAGCTTCGACCCATCAAACCCGGACTCGACTGACGACTCACTTCTGCTGCTCGTTCCAAGGTTTTTTCCTCATACGATGCTGGCTAGTGTGAAGTAATTACTGCAAATCAAATTAACACGATTCATTAATGTACATAACCAATTAACATCATCGTCTCCTACTTGATTTTGACTAGTTGATAGGGTTGTTTTTGGTCTCCCCGAAGGGAGTGGACCGATCCCAGAGGTACTGCAATACCGGGCCGATCCGCGGCAAAGGTGGAGCAAGCTCCTAGCACTTCGCCATGTTGCAAAAAATCAGTTTAATATCAAGGATCCCACATGGGGATCGTATCAGATATAAAGCTGATAAGAACAGATTTAATTTTTTATTGACGAATGTTTTACATATTGCTTACAATAGCCTTGTGTCTTCACAAGGGTGCATGGGTACATAGTTACATTGGTGTGCATAGAATACAATATACATTTTCATACATATGTGGTTAAGGGATCTTTATTTACATTGTGCCGTCTGCCATTAAAAAACTCAAAACAGATGTAATATACAAATTGATATTCTGAAATGAGAAAAAGGTACAGACATGTAAAACTAGTATTGTCGAGCGCCTGTGATGTGCTCTATGTACATCATCCGTGACCACCGGATGGTGTCGCTCACGCATAGCCTCCTGAACAGCCTCTGATATCTTCTAGAGGCCAGCCTGTTCATTGGTTTGTCGTTCTTAGGGTCGTATGACCCGAGTGATCCTACAATGAAGGCATATACAGTGACCTGCCTGTAGGTCCGTCTCATTGTCGCTGCTAGCTCTGCATACTTTTCTTCTTTGCCTAGTCTAGCTTCTGCAAAGGCGTCTGGTCCGTTTTCGAAGGGGCAAGTGACGTCAATCAGCATCACCTCTCCGTTCTTTTCTAGAACAATGTCTGGTCTTAGTACATTGTTTGTTCCTGGGACTTGCCGGTTAGTGGATATGATCTTCCAGTGTCTTCCTTCTGAGGCCTTCAGTATACGATCGACCAGCGCGTTGTGTCGCTGGATCATCGCATTTGACAGCCTCAGGCAATGGTTGATGACGTGGGGTAGCGTCTCATTCTGGTGGCGACATCTCCTACACCGTTGGTCTCCGTTGATGTTGAATCGGCGGGCTCCGTTTAGGGGTAGAAGATTCAGTCGTGCCCTGTGGATGAAACGCCAGTCAGCAAAGGTTGTAAAAGCCCCGTCCCTAATAAATGCAGACGAGGCCCTCTCCCTCCCAACTTGCTCCATTACTTTCCCCTGGTCAGGTTTACTTCTCAGGTCGTCGTCGCGAAGGCCTCTGTGATGGTTTCTGATGTTCCTTGCGACCAACCTTCTTTCTTTGTGAGTCATAGTTCTTTCCCCACAACAGACTTCCAATGCATCTCCGTCTGTAGACCACTTGGTGTTCAACCTTCCTGACGAGTTGCGGGCTCTTGACCAGAGCGTCTCATGTCCAGAGGGTCTTTGTTCCAAGTCGTCTTTTGAGAGATACTGGCATACATTTTCCAGAGTTGCTTCTTGGCGAATTCTTCGCGACGTTACTCTCTTGCAGTCGTCCCTGGCAATATTCCTCGTTTCTAGATCCGGCGTGGTGAGTAGTTTGAATGCGGAGTCTATGACGAATATGTCAGAGTCTTCTGCGGCGAGGGGTATGCCGCACGAGCCTGCTGCACTCTTTCCATACAGGTAGCCATTGGTCGCCCGCTGTGGCAGGTATAGAGTTTCTTTTATTAGTGGTCTTAAACGGTCATCAAGTTCCTGCCAGTCTCCCTTTCTCAGTTGCCAAGTTCTCATGGCGAACACCGTTGTTGGGAAGACGAAGGACTTCAGGGCATCGATCCTCTGCCAGGGAGCCAGTTTACTTGACATTATGGCTACGCCTAGTTGCTTGAACTCATCGATTGCGTTTGCGTTCGGGAGGAGGTGGAAACCTACCGGTCTACCTAGGAATTTGGTTTCCTCCCCATCTCGTCTGCTGCAAATCTGCGATTCCCCTATTGTAAATCTGGAGTTTCGCATTCCCCTTGGTTGTCGTCCAGACATGTGCATTGACGAGCATTTCCTTGGGTTGAGTTTCAGATGCAACTCTTCACAGGCTGCAGAGGTGATGTTGATGAGGTTCTGTAGGCCTTCCGCTGTCCTGGAGAGCAGGGTTATGTCATCTGCGTAGGCAAGGCAGGGATGCTTGAGACCTGGGTCTGCTTGTAGTCCGGTGTTGATGATGGACCTCACTATAGGTTCAATGGCGATGTTGAACAATAGGCCACTGATGGGGCAACCTTGTCTGACCCCACAATCAGCTGGGATATCATTTGTTTCACCACTCGCCGTTTGAATCTTTGTGGAATTTCCTCTTGTAATGCCCTGGATCACCGTGACAAAGTCTGCTCCCACGCCCATCCGTGTGAGGGAGGCGTCGATGAGTTCTAATGGCACGGAACCAAAGGCGTTTGTGAGGTCAAGTGACGCAATGCAAATCTCTTTGTTGCTGTCTCGTGCCTCGTCAAGGTAGTGCTGGATGATGTAATTGTGCTCAAGGACCCCGTCTGATGCCATAAATCCTTTTTGCGCAGAGCACAGGGCCTGATTTTGCTCAATCCATCTCCTGAGTCTTGCGGCCAGAACTCCTGTGTACAACTTGTAGATTGTCCTACACAGAGCAATGGGCCGCCAATTATTGATGTCGTGTGGGTCACCATCCTTGGGAATGAGGATGGTTCTTGATGTTTTCCAGTCCTGGGGGATCTTTTTCTGTTGCAGGCAGATGTTGAATATCGCCGCTATCACCTTACAGTCAGGGTCAGCCTGTTTCCAGTGTCTGTAGGTGATTCTGTCATTCCCAGGGGCGCTGTTTTCAGCTCTCATCAGCCTAACCCCCACTTCCCCTTCTCTAATTGGGTCCAGATTAATTTCAGCGCGATCTTCCTGTGCATCCGATATGGACTGAAGTGTGGCTGGGTCTTCTATTGGTGGTTGAGCGGCTAGGACTTCTGAGAAATGCCTTTCTATGGTCTCACAGGGGATCTCACAGCGGCGACTTTCTCCTGATGTGATCAGCCTCACTGCCCTTCGTCTGTTCCTTCTGTAAAGGCGTTGGATCGCCTTGCAGTTGTTGACATCGATGGCTGGGGGGGCTGGTCTACTCTCGTCTATCCGGATGTTGCAGTGGGCTTGGACCGCTTCTGTAATTTCATTCAGGAGGCTCGAGAACTCGTCCCAGTTCGGGGAGCGTAGCAGTGCCAGCAGGGGAGCGTAGAAGGGTTCTAGTGCCCAGTCTTGGGTCGCCTCATCTGGTTGCAGTTCTTGTTGGTCGGCCTCGTCTGGTTCTTGATCTAGCCGTACCGCTTCATCACCGTTGTCAAGTATTTGAGACACATCTCCCCCGTGGTCTTCATTGTCGTCCTCGCCGCTCGCCTCTGGGGAGGCCCGGTCTTCGTCCTCACGCCCTGTAGGATCAGGGTGGATAGGAGAGGGGTGTTGGGGGAAAGGAACCTGTATCACAATGGGTGATAGAGGGGGGGGTGGTCGGTGAGGCTGTGGGTGCTGGAGAGGGGGTAGGATTGGTGGGGGTGAGGGGGTGGGGGATGGTACTGGGGATAGCGGAATAGGTGATGCGGGTGGTGGTGGTGGGGGTGAGGGGGTGGGGGATGGTACTGGGGATAAAGGAATAGGTGATGCGGGTGGTGGTGGAGTGGGGTTGGTGGGTGGGGGGGGTCGGGTGTCAGGGCGGTGAGGTGCTGGGTCAGGTGCTTGGGTTCGGGGTGGCTCCCTTCCGTCTGGGTCCTGTTGGTTGTCGTTCCGTCGCTCCGGGCCTGTTCGTCTCACGTGATACAGTTCATGACTCATTTTCCCTATGACTGAATTGCATGAAAAGTCGCAATTCGGTCTGTTACATGGGAACGCTAACTGGACGCTGTCATCTTGTCTTGCTGCCATAATACCTTGAAGCCGAGCACATGAGTGGGTGGACGGTCTTTGTCCCAATGTTTTTCTGCACCCTGCACACTTGTATCTTGTTCGCCCGATCTTAATGTTGTGGCCACCACTCAGGTGTCTCACTAGGGAAACTCTTTGACACGTCCATGATTTCCCTGAGTGGACGTGAGGGCAGGCGGTCTCGGTGCACTTGAAGTGTCTTGGAAGTGGGAACCAAATGATGAGGGTTGTTCCCTGTCTTTGTGGCTGTTGGTCCGCACTTGGGGTGTCTGGGGCTGCCCTGTTCGCGTTGTTCTCTTCTCCAGGGGCAGGGGACCCACGGTTGGGGGGTCTTTGTGTATTATTCTGATCGTTTATTCCTCCAGGGGTTCCGTTCCTTACGTGGTTCAGGAGCCCGTTGATCTCCTGGCTCATTGTTAGGGCATCCTGGCCGTCATTGCTGCTGTCGGATTCATTCTGTACCCTCCTGAATGTATAGCGCCTGTTCCGGGGTCTTTGGGAGACAGGGCTATCCCAGAAGTCCCGTTCGTCGCTGACGCCGACCCCTAAAACCGTCGCCTGGCCTGTGGCTGTCTGGGAGTCGTCGCTGGGGTCGGCCCTAGTGGTGGAAATCTTGGTGGAGCCAGGGCCGGCCCTCAGGGGTGTCTTGCCGGCCCTCAGGGGTGTCTTGCCGGCCCTCAGGGGTGTATTGCCGGCCCTCAGGGGTGAATTGCCGGCCCCAACACCACCGGGTTTTCGTGTGTAGTGTGTTCCTGGGCGAACGTCGCTGGCGCCGACCCCTGGTCCAGTTTCTACAACTATGGCTGTCTGGGAGTCGTCGCTGGGGTCGGCCCCAGTGGTGTATGTCCTGGCACTGCCAGGGCCTGCCCTCAGGGGTGTATTGCCTGCTCCAGCCCTTAATTGTTTGTTGGTGGAGTCAGCCCTAGGGCTAGTGTCGCTGGAGCCGACCCCGGGGCTTGCGTCGCTGGTGCCGACCCCCCGATCCGCGGGCGTCGAGCCGGACCTCAGGTGTGAAGCGCCCGCCAATCTGGGCTTATTGGTCTGGTCGCTTAAGCCGATTCCGCCAGCTGATCTGATTAAGTCGCCTAGGCCGACCCTCGATGTAAAGCTGTAGAACGGCGTCCTAGATGGGGTCGTCCTTGGAGCCAACATATCCGGGTCGTCCTCGGGGCTGTCATCGCTGATGGTGATCATCTCATCAGGGACTACTTTCACATTCCTGGTCCCCGGGTTTGTCCTGCCGAAGGTGGTCCCAGTAGAGGTCCTCCTCGAGGCCGCCTCGCCAAGGGCGACCCCGGTGGTGCTGGTGGAGTCACGGGGTATCCTCACATCTCCTTCCACACCCTGCGCGTCGACCTTACCCTGAGCCAGCCGCACAGGACTGGCCCCAGGGCAAGGGAGTATGGTCCTCCTCGAGGCCGCCTCGCCAAGGGCGACCCCGGTGGTGCTGGTGGAGTCACGGGGTAGCCTCACATCTCCTTCCACACCCTGCGCGTCGACCTTACCCTGAGCCAGCCGCACAGGACTGGCCCCAGGGCAAGGGAGTATGGTCCTCCTCGAGGCCGCCTCGCCAAGGGCGACCCCGGTGGTGTTGGTGGAGTCACGGGGTATCCTCACATCTCCTTCCACACCCTGCGCGTCGACCTTACCCTGAGCCAGCCGCACAGGACTGGCCCCAGGGCAAGGGAGTATGGTCCTCCTCGAGGCCGCCTCGCCAAGGGCGACCCCGGTGGTGCTGGTGGAGTCACGGGGTAGCCTCACATCTCCTTCCACACCCTGCGTGTCGACCTTACCCTGAGCCAGCCGCACAGGACTGGCCCCAGGGCAAGGGAGTATGGTCCTCCTCGAGGCCGCCTCGCCAAGGGCGACCCCGGTGGTGCTGGTGGAGTCACGGGGTATCCTCACATCTCCTTCCACACCCTGCGCGTCGACCTTACCCTGAGCCAGCCGCACAGGACTGGCCCCAGGGCAAGGGAGTATGGTCCTCCTCGAGGCCGCCTCGCCAAGGGCGACCCCGGTGGTGCTGGTGGAGTCACGGGGTATCCTCACATCTCCTTCCACACCCTGCGCGTCGACCTTGCCCTGAGCCAGCCGCACAGGACTGGCCCCAGGGCAAGGGAGTATGGTCCTCCTCGAGGCCGCCTCGCCAAGGGCGACCCCGGTGGTGCTGGTGGAGTCACGGGGTAGCCTCACATCTCCTTTCACACCCTGCGCGTCGACCTTCCCCTGAGCCAGCCGCACAGGACTGGCCCCAGGGCAAGGGAGTATGGTCCTCCTCGAGGCCGCCTCGCCAAGGGCGACCCCGGTGGTGCTTGTGGAGTCACGGGGTAGCCTCACATCTCCTTCCACACCCTGCGCGTCGACCTTACCCTGAGCCAGCCGCACAGGACTGGCCCCAGGGCAAGGGAGTATGGTCCTCCTCGAGGCCGCCTCGCCAAGGGCGACCCCGGTGGTGCTGGTGGAGTCACGGGGTATCCTCACATCTCCTTCCACACCCTGCGCGTCGACCTTACCCTGAGCCAGCCGCACAGGACTGGCCCCAGGGCAAGGGAGTATGGTCCTCCTCGAGGCCGCCTCGCCAAGGGCGACCCCGGTGGTGCTGGTGGAGTCACGGGGTAGCCTCACATCTCCTTCCACACCCTGCGCGTCGACCTTACCCTGAGCCAGCCGCACAGGACTGGCTCCAGGGCAAGGGAGTATGGTCCTCCTCGAGGCCGCCTCGCCAAGGGCGACCCCGGTGGTGCTGGTGGAGTCACGGGGCATCCTCACATCTCCTTCCACACCCTGCGCGTCGACCTTACCCTGAGCCAGCCGCACAGGACTGGCCCCAGGGCAAGGGAGTATGGTCCTCCTCGAGGCCGCCTCGCCAAGGGCGACCCCGGTGTTGTTCGTGGAGTGGGCCAGCCTCACAGCGCTGACCCCCGCTTTTCTGCCTCGGGCGTCGACCCCACCCCGAGCCAGCCTCCCAAGACTGACCCCAGAGTGGGGGAGTATGGTCCTCCTTGAGGCCGCCTCGCCAAGGGCGACCTCATGGCCGGCGGTCGTCGTCATCCATGCAGTAGACTCATCAAGGTCGATTACCAGGCAGTCGTCATCACTGGAGTCGTCATCTTCTTGCAGGGTTTGGTCCTCCACCCCCCCTGGGACCATCAGCCTTGAAGGCCGTCGCGGATCCATCACATGTGATGGATGCGCGAGGCCGTGACTGGGCTAGAGACAGACATCGACTATGTTGCCCCATTAACTCCGAAAAACGGGCGTGCGGACGACAACATAGTCAGTGTTTTTAGCATAGGCTATGTTCGTCCTCCAGCACCTGGCTCAAGGCACAGATGTGGAGGAAGACAGAGTCTATGGTCTCTCCTTCAGGCGACTGGCCCCGGACAGGCCAGCCCCTGAAGGTCGACGGCAATCACGGGGGACTTGCCGTTTTGCCAGCCACTATGTAAAGTTTGAGAAGCTTGCTCCCCCCTTTACCAGTGATCGGGTCTGGGCTAACTCCCAAAGCCGCCACTAGATGGCTGGACGGTCGGTGTTTGGTGAAAGCGCGCTCGCTGATTGGGCCGGTCCTTTAACTCCTTCTTACCCGGAGGGGAAGGTCGTGCGGACACCGACACAATCTATGCAAGCATAAATTGTGTTTCCCTCCGAGCTCCTTGAGCCTTATACAAGGCAGAAGCTCAGAGAGAAACGCAATTTATTGCGTTTTCCACCGAAAGACTGGCCCCGGACAAGCCAGTCGGTGGGGGTGGACAGCAAGCCGTGAGGCTTGCTGTCTCACCGGTGTGGGCGGATGGGCGACGCGGCGACCCAACTCCCTCTCCCCTGGTAGTTTTAAGACTACCAGGATCGCTGAAGTGTAGATTCTACTATTCCTTTAACTCCTTGCGGGCGTGCGGACAATAGTACAGTACTACACTTTGATCTAAGCCGATAGGCCGAGAAGCGATAGGAGTCATGGTTGCTCTGCAACACCAGGCAACAATTGCGGCTGGAAACCACGTAGCGAGTTTCAATTGCAAAAGGGCATGTGATTATCGTTGGGTAATATTCGAATTCAAGCATACATATAAACGCCATGCAGTAAAGGCTTTAACTATTTCTTACCTGATCAATGAATTTATATATATATGCAAATTCATGATATTACATGGTTTCGTTCATGAGTAGTGAATATGTAACTGGCGGCAAAGTGGTAAACAGACTCGCGTGGCGTTTCACGAATTCGCTCCTGGCCAGGGAGTATAGCGCTTAACTCTAATATATAAACCTTCATTTGTCATGTGTCTTAAGGTAGCTACAGCTTTTGAAAAGTACAATAACGAATTAAAAGTGCAAGGGGCCTGTTATCGCCAACGCTCGTCAACAAATATAAATAGGAGACGTTCTCTCTCTCTGATACCATAACAGAAAACGAACAGCACTATTACGCGCCAACTATTACATTTTTGTATATATATCACGACTTTTTCACATCTAACACTTTGCTTGATACATCGTTTTCATAAACCGGAGACGAGGCGAAGTGAGGCAGGGCTGGGTGACGAGAAGCGAGAGGCGAGAGGCGAGAGGCGAGAGGCGAGAGGCTAGAGGCTAGAGGCTAGAGGCTAGAGACGAGAGACGAGAGACGAGAGACGAGAGACGAGAGACGAGAGACTAGAGACTAGAGACTAGAGACGAGAGACGTGACGCCATGCCATGCCATGCCATGCCATGCCATGCCATGCCATGCCATGCCATGCCATTCAATGCCTTGTGATTCAATACCATGCAGTTCAATGCGATGCGATGCAATGACATGCGATTCGATGCCATGCGAGGCGAGGCGAGGCGAGGCGATGCATCATCTAACATAACGTGATTCCCTGGAAAACGACTCTGTTGTTGAGTGAACAACAAAGTTAAGATATAACAAGATGTAAGTAATTCGAGAAGTCTGAGTACTGTAGGTACTATTGCAAATTCATTGCTTAATATATGTGAATGTGTACGAAATCCATCCATCGCTTTTACCGAGTATACAAATACTCACTCATTGTTGGTGTTTAGGGAGGTAAATGAAGTATTGCAAAGCTAATTACGAAACTAGCTTTCACAATGACATTTGGTGGTTGGTCGCTTTGCAAATTATAGTAGATTCTATATCAATTTTATTCGTTATTTTACGTGAATGAATGAATGAATGAATGAATGAATGAATGAATGAATGAATGAATGAATGAATGTGTGCCTGCATACATTGCCTAAATAAAATATGTAAATATACGGACGGTGGTGGCGTTTAGAGAGGTGAATGAATCATTTGAAATCTAATTAGGAAACTAGCATTCAAATGGAGAGGGGTGAGAGTGCAGGTGCGCTTGAACTTGGGTGGGTTCTGGGTTTCGTTGACGTATATATTACAGGTGAATATGTGCATCGAATGCTCGATTGAAGTATATAAATACACATTGTTAGTGTGTATTGAGGTAAATGATGGATTGTAAAGCTAATCAAGACACTAGAATTCACTTTGAGGCTAGTGGCTGGCCGGCTGGCAAGCGTGGAAGTGGCAAACGATCGTTGAGTTGCCGTGTAAGACCACGCCAAAGCAACACCTCCCTCCATCTCAAGTCGAATTTCGTCTTTATTACGCATTGGTACATTGCAGCAATGGTAAATTAAGTAGATAAACGTCTGATCTTGATGTGTGTGTGAATATAATTTCGCTGTCAAAGCCGACTAAGGAATTCCGAGTGATATACACACCACTCCACACTCACAAGGGAGAGTGAGTAAGTAATTTCGTAAAAAAAGAGAAGAGCATGCCAACAATGGGTAACTATTATAGTTAGGTTCTCGATCACAGTAAACCCGTTGATTTAGAGTTTATTTGCACAATGACCACGTCATATTAGATGCCATTTAAATACCAAATCCAGTTCTCCACTAAACGCAAACACAAGCTTAACACTATTTAACCCATCTCTACTAGCCTTTTCATAACCAACCACTAAGCTACCTAAACCAGTTTCCACACTTATATAAATAGACAAAAACTTCACCCTATATAACCTATCTCAGAAAACAAACAAAATCAATTAATATTGCACTAACTGGCAACCCCCCATTCATAAAATCAACTTCTTTCCTTCCAGACCGACCATCCATCGTATTTGCTGCTCGCACATAATCTTTAATCTAAAGTTATTAAATGATATTACTCACCTCACTCTCCTTCTTTCTCCTCCTTCCTTCCTTCCTTCCTTCCTTCCTTCCTTCCTTCCTTCCTTCCTTCCTTCCTTCCTTCCTTCCTTCCTTCCTTCCTTCCTTCCTTCTAACTCGTTCCAGTTGTTCAGCTTCGACCCATCAAACCCGGACTCGACTGACGACTCACTTCTGCTGCTCGTTCCAAGGTTTTTTCCTCATACGATGCTGGCTAGTGTGAAGTAATTACTGCAAATCAAATTAACACGATTCATTAATGTACATAACCAATTAACATCATCGTCTCCTACTTGATTTTGACTAGTTGATAGGGTTGTTTTTGGTCTCCCCGAAGGGAGTGGACCGATCCCAGAGGTACTGCAATACCGGGCCGATCCGCGGCAAAGGTGGAGCAAGCTCCTAGCACTTCGCCATGTTGCAAAAAATCAGTTTAATATCAAGGATCCCACATGGGGATCGTATCAGATATAAAGCTGATAAGAACAGATACTACACTTTGTACTTTGTACTACACGAGAGACGAGAGACTAGAGACGTGACGTGACGTGACGCGATGCCATGCCATGCCATGCCATGCCATGCCATGCCATGCCATGCCATGCCATGCCATGCCATGCCATTCAATGCCTTGTGATTCAATACCATGCAGTTCAATGCGATGCGATGCAATGACATGCGATTCGATGCCATGCGAGGCGAGGCGAGGCGAGGCGATGCATCATCTAACATAACGTGATTCCCTGGAAAACGACTCTGTTGTTGAGTGAACAACAAAGTTAAGATATAACAAGATGTAAGTAATTCGAGAAGTCTGAGTACTGTAGGTACTATTGCAAATTCATTGCTTAATATATGTGAATGTGTACGAAATCCATCCATCGCTTTTACCGAGTATACAAATACTCACTCATTGTTGGTGTTTAGGGAGGTAAATGAAGTATTGCAAAGCTAATTACGAAACTAGCTTTCACAATGACATTTGGTGGTTGGTCGCTTTGCAAATTATAGTAGATTCTATATCAATTTTATTCGTTATTTTACGTGAATGAATGAATGAATGAATGAATGAATGAATGAATGAATGAATGAATGAATGAATGTGTGCCTGCATACATTGCCTAAATAAAATATGTAAATATACGGACGGTGGTGGCGTTTAGAGAGGTGAATGAATCATTTGAAATCTAATTAGGAAACTAGCATTAAAATGGAGAGAGGTGAGAGTGCAGGTGTGCTTGAACTTGGGTGGGTTCTGGGTTTCGTTGACGTATATATTACAGGTGAATATGTGCATCGAATGCTCGATTGAAGTATATAAATACACATTGTTAGTGTGTATTGAGGTAAATGATGGACTGTAAAGCTAATCAAGACACTAGAATTCACTTTGAGGCTAGTGGCTGGCCGGCTGGCAAGCGTGGAAGTGGCAAACGATCGTTGAGTTGCCGTGTAAGACCACACCAAAGCAACACCTCCCTCCATCTCAAGTCGAATTTCGTCTTTATTACGCATTGGTACATTGCAGCAATGGTAAATTAAATAGATAAACGTCTGATCTTGATGTGTGTGTGAATATAATTTCGCTGTCAAAGCCGACTAAGGAATTCCGAGTGATATACACACCACTCCACACTCACAAGGGAGAGTGAGTAAGTAATTTCGTAAAAAAAGAGAAGAGCATGCCAACAATGGGTAACTATTATAGTTAGGTTCTCGATCATAGTAAACCCGTTGATTTAGAGTTTATTTGCACAATGACCACGTCATATTAGATGCCATTTAAATACCAAATCCAGTTCTCCACTAAACGCAAACACAAGCCTAACACTATTCAACCCATCTCTACCAGCCTTTTCATAACCAACCACTAAGCTACCTAAACCAGTTTCCACACTTATATAAATAGACAAAAACTTCACCCTATATAACCTATCTCAGAAAACAAACAAAATCAATTAATATTGCACTAACTGGCAACCCCCCATTCATAAAATCAACTTCTTTCCTTCCAGACCGACCGACCATCGTATTTGCTGCTCGCACATAATCTTTAATCTAAAGTTATTAAATGATATTACTCACCTCACTCTCCTTCTTTCTCCTCCTTCCTTCCTTCCTTCCTTCCTTCCTTCCTTCCTTCCTTCCTTCCTTCCTTCCTTCCTTCCTTCCTTCCTTCCCTCTAACTCGTTCCAGTTGTTCAGCTTCGACCCATCAAACCCGGACTCGACTGACGACTCACTTCTGCTGCTCGTTCCAAGGTTTTTTCCTCATACGATGCTGGCTGGTGTGAAGTAATTACTGCAAATCAAATTAACACGATTCATTAATGTACATAACCAATTAACATCATCGTCTCCTACTTGATTTTGACTAGTTGATAGGGTTGTTTTTGGTCTCCCCGAAGGGAGTGGACCGATCCCAGAGGTACTGCAATACCGGGCCGATCCGCGGCAAAGGTGGAGCAAGCTCCTAGCACTTCGCCATGTTGCAAAAAATCAGTTTAATATCAAGGATCCCACATGGGGATCGTATCAGATATAAAGCTGATAAGAACAGATACTACACTTTGATCTAAGCCGATAGGCCGAGAAGCGATAGGAGTCATGGTTGCTCTGCAACACCAGGCAACAATTGCGGCTGGAAACCACGTAGCGAGTTTCAATTGCAAAAGGGCATGTGATTATCGTTGGGTAATATTCGAATTCAAGCATACATATAAACGCCATGCAGTAAAGGCTTTAACTATTTCTTACCTGATCAATGAATTTATATATATATGCAAATTCATGATATTACATGGTTTCGTTCATGAGTAGTGAATATGTAACTGGCGGCAAAGTGGTAAACAGACTCGCGTGGCGTTTCACGAATTCGCTCCTGGCCAGGGAGTATAGCGCTTAACTCTAATATATAAACCTTCATTTGTCATGTGTCTTAAGGTAGCTACAGCTTTTGAAAAGTACAATAACGAATTAAAAGTGCAAGGGGCCTGTTATCGCCAACGCTCGTCAACAAATATAAATAGGAGACGTTCTCTCTCTCTGATACCATAACAGAAAACGAACAGCACTATTACGCGCCAACTATTACATTTTTGTATATATATCACGACTTTTTCACATCTAACACTTTGCTTGATACATCGTTTTCATAAACCGGAGACGAGGCGAAGTGAGGCAGGGCTGGGTGACGAGAAGCGAGAGGCGAGAGGCGAGAGGCGAGAGGCGAGAGGCTAGAGGCTAGAGGCTAGAGGCTAGAGACGAGAGACGAGAGACGAGAGACGAGAGACGAGAGACGAGAGACGAGAGACGAGAGACTAGAGACTAGAGACTAGAGACTAGAGACGAGAGACGTGACGCCATGCCATGCCATGCCATGCCATGCCATGCCATGCCATGCCATGCCATGCCATTCAATGCCTTGTGATTCAATACCATGCAGTTCAATGCGATGCGATGCAATGACATGCGATTCGATGCCATGCGAGGCGAGGCGAGGCGAGGCGATGCATCATCTAACATAACGTGATTCCCTGGAAAACGACTCTGTTGTTGAGTGAACAACAAAGTTAAGATATAACAAGATGTAAGTAATTCGAGAAGTCTGAGTACTGTAGGTACTATTGCAAATTCATTGCTTAATATATGTGAATGTGTACGAAATCCATCCATCGCTTTTACCGAGTATACAAATACTCACTCATTGTTGGTGTTTAGGGAGGTAAATGAAGTATTGCAAAGCTAATTACGAAACTAGCTTTCACAATGACATTTGGTGGTTGGTCGCTTTGCAAATTATAGTAGATTCTATATCAATTTTATTCGTTATTTTACGTGAATGAATGAATGAATGAATGAATGAATGAATGAATGAATGAATGAATGAATGAATGTGTGCCTGCATACATTGCCTAAATAAAATATGTAAATATACGGACGGTGGTGGCGTTTAGAGAGGTGAATGAATCATTTGAAATCTAATTAGGAAACTAGCATTAAAATGGAGAGAGGTGAGAGTGCAGGTGTGCTTGAACTTGGGTGGGTTCTGGGTTTCGTTGACGTATATATTACAGGTGAATATGTGCATCGAATGCTCGATTGAAGTATATAAATACACATTGTTAGTGTGTATTGAGGTAAATGATGGACTGTAAAGCTAATCAAGACACTAGAATTCACTTTGAGGCTAGTGGCTGGCCGGCTGGCAAGCGTGGAAGTGGCAAACGATCGTTGAGTTGCCGTGTAAGACCACACCAAAGCAACACCTCCCTCCATCTCAAGTCGAATTTCGTCTTTATTACGCATTGGTACATTGCAGCAATGGTAAATTAAATAGATAAACGTCTGATCTTGATGTGTGTGTGAATATAATTTCGCTGTCAAAGCCGACTAAGGAATTCCGAGTGATATACACACCACTCCACACTCACAAGGGAGAGTGAGTAAGTAATTTCGTAAAAAAAGAGAAGAGCATGCCAACAATGGGTAACTATTATAGTTAGGTTCTCGATCACAGTAAACCCGTTGATTTAGAGTTTATTTGCACAATGACCACGTCATATTAGATGCCATTTAAATACCAAATCCAGTTCTCCACTAAACGCAAACACAAGCTTAACACTATTTAACCCATCTCTACTAGCCTTTTCATAACCAACCACTAAGCTACCTAAACCAGTTTCCACACTTATATAAATAGACAAAAACTTCACCCTATATAACCTATCTCAGAAAACAAACAAAATCAATTAATATTGCACTAACTGGCAACCCCCCATTCATAAAATCAACTTCTTTCCTTCCAGACCGACCATCCATCGTATTTGCTGCTCGCACATAATCTTTAATCTAAAGTTATTAAATGATATTACTCACCTCACTCTCCTTCTTTCTCCTCCTTCCTTCCTTCCTTCCTTCCTTCCTTCCTTCCTTCCTTCCTTCCTTCCTTCCTTCCTTCCTTCCTTCCTTCCTTCCTTCCTTCCTTCCTTCCTTCTAACTCGTTCCAGTTGTTCAGCTTCGACCCATCAAACCCGGACTCGACTGACGACTCACTTCTGCTGCTCGTTCCAAGGTTTTTTCCTCATACGATGCTGGCTAGTGTGAAGTAATTACTGCAAATCAAATTAACACGATTCATTAATGTACATAACCAATTAACATCATCGTCTCCTACTTGATTTTGACTAGTTGATAGGGTTGTTTTTGGTCTCCCCGAAGGGAGTGGACCGATCCCAGAGGTACTGCAATACCGGGCCGATCCGCGGCAAAGGTGGAGCAAGCTCCTAGCACTTCGCCATGTTGCAAAAAATCAGTTTAATATCAAGGATCCCACATGGGGATCGTATCAGATATAAAGCTGATAAGAACAGATACTACACTTTGTACTTTGTACTACACGAGAGACGAGAGACTAGAGACGTGACGTGACGTGACGCGATGCCATGCCATGCCATGCCATGCCATGCCATGCCATGCCATGCCATGCCATGCCATGCCATGCCATTCAATGCCTTGTGATTCAATACCATGCAGTTCAATGCGATGCGATGCAATGACATGCGATTCGATGCCATGCGAGGCGAGGCGAGGCGAGGCGATGCATCATCTAACATAACGTGATTCCCTGGAAAACGACTCTGTTGTTGAGTGAACAACAAAGTTAAGATATAACAAGATGTAAGTAATTCGAGAAGTCTGAGTACTGTAGGTACTATTGCAAATTCATTGCTTAATATATGTGAATGTGTACGAAATCCATCCATCGCTTTTACCGAGTATACAAATACTCACTCATTGTTGGTGTTTAGGGAGGTAAATGAAGTATTGCAAAGCTAATTACGAAACTAGCTTTCACAATGACATTTGGTGGTTGGTCGCTTTGCAAATTATAGTAGATTCTATATCAATTTTATTCGTTATTTTACGTGAATGAATGAATGAATGAATGAATGAATGAATGAATGAATGAATGAATGAATGAATGTGTGCCTGCATACATTGCCTAAATAAAATATGTAAATATACGGACGGTGGTGGCGTTTAGAGAGGTGAATGAATCATTTGAAATCTAATTAGGAAACTAGCATTAAAATGGAGAGAGGTGAGAGTGCAGGTGTGCTTGAACTTGGGTGGGTTCTGGGTTTCGTTGACGTATATATTACAGGTGAATATGTGCATCGAATGCTCGATTGAAGTATATAAATACACATTGTTAGTGTGTATTGAGGTAAATGATGGACTGTAAAGCTAATCAAGACACTAGAATTCACTTTGAGGCTAGTGGCTGGCCGGCTGGCAAGCGTGGAAGTGGCAAACGATCGTTGAGTTGCCGTGTAAGACCACACCAAAGCAACACCTCCCTCCATCTCAAGTCGAATTTCGTCTTTATTACGCATTGGTACATTGCAGCAATGGTAAATTAAATAGATAAACGTCTGATCTTGATGTGTGTGTGAATATAATTTCGCTGTCAAAGCCGACTAAGGAATTCCGAGTGATATACACACCACTCCACACTCACAAGGGAGAGTGAGTAAGTAATTTCGTAAAAAAAGAGAAGAGCATGCCAACAATGGGTAACTATTATAGTTAGGTTCTCGATCATAGTAAACCCGTTGATTTAGAGTTTATTTGCACAATGACCACGTCATATTAGATGCCATTTAAATACCAAATCCAGTTCTCCACTAAACGCAAACACAAGCCTAACACTATTCAACCCATCTCTACCAGCCTTTTCATAACCAACCACTAAGCTACCTAAACCAGTTTCCACACTTATATAAATAGACAAAAACTTCACCCTATATAACCTATCTCAGAAAACAAACAAAATCAATTAATATTGCACTAACTGGCAACCCCCCATTCATAAAATCAACTTCTTTCCTTCCAGACCGACCGACCATCGTATTTGCTGCTCGCACATAATCTTTAATCTAAAGTTATTAAATGATATTACTCACCTCACTCTCCTTCTTTCTCCTCCTTCCTTCCTTCCTTCCTTCCTTCCTTCCTTCCTTCCTTCCTTCCTTCCTTCCTTCCTTCCTTCCTTCCTTCCCTCTAACTCGTTCCAGTTGTTCAGCTTCGACCCATCAAACCCGGACTCGACTGACGACTCACTTCTGCTGCTCGTTCCAAGGTTTTTTCCTCATACGATGCTGGCTGGTGTGAAGTAATTACTGCAAATCAAATTAACACGATTCATTAATGTACATAACCAATTAACATCATCGTCTCCTACTTGATTTTGACTAGTTGATAGGGTTGTTTTTGGTCTCCCCGAAGGGAGTGGACCGATCCCAGAGGTACTGCAATACCGGGCCGATCCGCGGCAAAGGTGGAGCAAGCTCCTAGCACTTCGCCATGTTGCAAAAAATCAGTTTAATATCAAGGATCCCACATGGGGATCGTATCAGATATAAAGCTGATAAGAACAGATACTACACTTTGATCTAAGCCGATAGGCCGAGAAGCGATAGGAGTCATGGTTGCTCTGCAACACCAGGCAACAATTGCGGCTGGAAACCACGTAGCGAGTTTCAATTGCAAAAGGGCATGTGATTATCGTTGGGTAATATTCGAATTCAAGCATACATATAAACGCCATGCAGTAAAGGCTTTAACTATTTCTTACCTGATCAATGAATTTATATATATATGCAAATTCATGATATTACATGGTTTCGTTCATGAGTAGTGAATATGTAACTGGCGGCAAAGTGGTAAACAGACTCGCGTGGCGTTTCACGAATTCGCTCCTGGCCAGGGAGTATAGCGCTTAACTCTAATATATAAACCTTCATTTGTCATGTGTCTTAAGGTAGCTACAGCTTTTGAAAAGTACAATAACGAATTAAAAGTGCAAGGGGCCTGTTATCGCCAACGCTCGTCAACAAATATAAATAGGAGACGTTCTCTCTCTCTGATACCATAACAGAAAACGAACAGCACTATTACGCGCCAACTATTACATTTTTGTATATATATCACGACTTTTTCACATCTAACACTTTGCTTGATACATCGTTTTCATAAACCGGAGACGAGGCGAAGTGAGGCAGGGCTGGGTGACGAGAAGCGAGAGGCGAGAGGCGAGAGGCGAGAGGCGAGAGGCTAGAGGCTAGAGGCTAGAGGCTAGAGACGAGAGACGAGAGACGAGAGACGAGAGACGAGAGACGAGAGACGAGAGACGAGAGACGAGAGACTAGAGACTAGAGACTAGAGACTAGAGACGAGAGACGTGACGCCATGCCATGCCATGCCATGCCATGCCATGCCATGCCATGCCATGCCATGCCATTCAATGCCTTGTGATTCAATACCATGCAGTTCAATGCGATGCGATGCAATGACATGCGATTCGATGCCATGCGAGGCGAGGCGAGGCGAGGCGATGCATCATCTAACATAACGTGATTCCCTGGAAAACGACTCTGTTGTTGAGTGAACAACAAAGTTAAGATATAACAAGATGTAAGTAATTCGAGAAGTCTGAGTACTGTAGGTACTATTGCAAATTCATTGCTTAATATATGTGAATGTGTACGAAATCCATCCATCGCTTTTACCGAGTATACAAATACTCACTCATTGTTGGTGTTTAGGGAGGTAAATGAAGTATTGCAAAGCTAATTACGAAACTAGCTTTCACAATGACATTTGGTGGTTGGTCGCTTTGCAAATTATAGTAGATTCTATATCAATTTTATTCGTTATTTTACGTGAATGAATGAATGAATGAATGAATGAATGAATGAATGAATGAATGAATGAATGAATGTGTGCCTGCATACATTGCCTAAATAAAATATGTAAATATACGGACGGTGGTGGCGTTTAGAGAGGTGAATGAATCATTTGAAATCTAATTAGGAAACTAGCATTAAAATGGAGAGAGGTGAGAGTGCAGGTGTGCTTGAACTTGGGTGGGTTCTGGGTTTCGTTGACGTATATATTACAGGTGAATATGTGCATCGAATGCTCGATTGAAGTATATAAATACACATTGTTAGTGTGTATTGAGGTAAATGATGGACTGTAAAGCTAATCAAGACACTAGAATTCACTTTGAGGCTAGTGGCTGGCCGGCTGGCAAGCGTGGAAGTGGCAAACGATCGTTGAGTTGCCGTGTAAGACCACACCAAAGCAACACCTCCCTCCATCTCAAGTCGAATTTCGTCTTTATTACGCATTGGTACATTGCAGCAATGGTAAATTAAATAGATAAACGTCTGATCTTGATGTGTGTGTGAATATAATTTCGCTGTCAAAGCCGACTAAGGAATTCCGAGTGATATACACACCACTCCACACTCACAAGGGAGAGTGAGTAAGTAATTTCGTAAAAAAAGAGAAGAGCATGCCAACAATGGGTAACTATTATAGTTAGGTTCTCGATCACAGTAAACCCGTTGATTTAGAGTTTATTTGCACAATGACCACGTCATATTAGATGCCATTTAAATACCAAATCCAGTTCTCCACTAAACGCAAACACAAGCTTAACACTATTTAACCCATCTCTACTAGCCTTTTCATAACCAACCACTAAGCTACCTAAACCAGTTTCCACACTTATATAAATAGACAAAAACTTCACCCTATATAACCTATCTCAGAAAACAAACAAAATCAATTAATATTGCACTAACTGGCAACCCCCCATTCATAAAATCAACTTCTTTCCTTCCAGACCGACCATCCATCGTATTTGCTGCTCGCACATAATCTTTAATCTAAAGTTATTAAATGATATTACTCACCTCACTCTCCTTCTTTCTCCTCCTTCCTTCCTTCCTTCCTTCCTTCCTTCCTTCCTTCCTTCCTTCCTTCCTTCCTTCCTTCCTTCCTTCCTTCCTTCCTTCCTTCCTTCCTTCTAACTCGTTCCAGTTGTTCAGCTTCGACCCATCAAACCCGGACTCGACTGACGACTCACTTCTGCTGCTCGTTCCAAGGTTTTTTCCTCATACGATGCTGGCTAGTGTGAAGTAATTACTGCAAATCAAATTAACACGATTCATTAATGTACATAACCAATTAACATCATCGTCTCCTACTTGATTTTGACTAGTTGATAGGGTTGTTTTTGGTCTCCCCGAAGGGAGTGGACCGATCCCAGAGGTACTGCAATACCGGGCCGATCCGCGGCAAAGGTGGAGCAAGCTCCTAGCACTTCGCCATGTTGCAAAAAATCAGTTTAATATCAAGGATCCCACATGGGGATCGTATCAGATATAAAGCTGATAAGAACAGATACTACACTTTGTACTTTGTACTACACGAGAGACGAGAGACTAGAGACGTGACGTGACGTGACGCGATGCCATGCCATGCCATGCCATGCCATGCCATGCCATGCCATGCCATGCCATGCCATGCCATGCCATTCAATGCCTTGTGATTCAATACCATGCAGTTCAATGCGATGCGATGCAATGACATGCGATTCGATGCCATGCGAGGCGAGGCGAGGCGAGGCGATGCATCATCTAACATAACGTGATTCCCTGGAAAACGACTCTGTTGTTGAGTGAACAACAAAGTTAAGATATAACAAGATGTAAGTAATTCGAGAAGTCTGAGTACTGTAGGTACTATTGCAAATTCATTGCTTAATATATGTGAATGTGTACGAAATCCATCCATCGCTTTTACCGAGTATACAAATACTCACTCATTGTTGGTGTTTAGGGAGGTAAATGAAGTATTGCAAAGCTAATTACGAAACTAGCTTTCACAATGACATTTGGTGGTTGGTCGCTTTGCAAATTATAGTAGATTCTATATCAATTTTATTCGTTATTTTACGTGAATGAATGAATGAATGAATGAATGAATGAATGAATGAATGAATGAATGAATGAATGTGTGCCTGCATACATTGCCTAAATAAAATATGTAAATATACGGACGGTGGTGGCGTTTAGAGAGGTGAATGAATCATTTGAAATCTAATTAGGAAACTAGCATTAAAATGGAGAGAGGTGAGAGTGCAGGTGTGCTTGAACTTGGGTGGGTTCTGGGTTTCGTTGACGTATATATTACAGGTGAATATGTGCATCGAATGCTCGATTGAAGTATATAAATACACATTGTTAGTGTGTATTGAGGTAAATGATGGACTGTAAAGCTAATCAAGACACTAGAATTCACTTTGAGGCTAGTGGCTGGCCGGCTGGCAAGCGTGGAAGTGGCAAACGATCGTTGAGTTGCCGTGTAAGACCACACCAAAGCAACACCTCCCTCCATCTCAAGTCGAATTTCGTCTTTATTACGCATTGGTACATTGCAGCAATGGTAAATTAAATAGATAAACGTCTGATCTTGATGTGTGTGTGAATATAATTTCGCTGTCAAAGCCGACTAAGGAATTCCGAGTGATATACACACCACTCCACACTCACAAGGGAGAGTGAGTAAGTAATTTCGTAAAAAAAGAGAAGAGCATGCCAACAATGGGTAACTATTATAGTTAGGTTCTCGATCATAGTAAACCCGTTGATTTAGAGTTTATTTGCACAATGACCACGTCATATTAGATGCCATTTAAATACCAAATCCAGTTCTCCACTAAACGCAAACACAAGCCTAACACTATTCAACCCATCTCTACCAGCCTTTTCATAACCAACCACTAAGCTACCTAAACCAGTTTCCACACTTATATAAATAGACAAAAACTTCACCCTATATAACCTATCTCAGAAAACAAACAAAATCAATTAATATTGCACTAACTGGCAACCCCCCATTCATAAAATCAACTTCTTTCCTTCCAGACCGACCGACCATCGTATTTGCTGCTCGCACATAATCTTTAATCTAAAGTTATTAAATGATATTACTCACCTCACTCTCCTTCTTTCTCCTCCTTCCTTCCTTCCTTCCTTCCTTCCTTCCTTCCTTCCTTCCTTCCTTCCTTCCTTCCTTCCTTCCTTCCTTCCCTCTAACTCGTTCCAGTTGTTCAGCTTCGACCCATCAAACCCGGACTCGACTGACGACTCACTTCTGCTGCTCGTTCCAAGGTTTTTTCCTCATACGATGCTGGCTGGTGTGAAGTAATTACTGCAAATCAAATTAACACGATTCATTAATGTACATAACCAATTAACATCATCGTCTCCTACTTGATTTTGACTAGTTGATAGGGTTGTTTTTGGTCTCCCCGAAGGGAGTGGACCGATCCCAGAGGTACTGCAATACCGGGCCGATCCGCGGCAAAGGTGGAGCAAGCTCCTAGCACTTCGCCATGTTGCAAAAAATCAGTTTAATATCAAGGATCCCACATGGGGATCGTATCAGATATAAAGCTGATAAGAACAGATACTACACTTTGATCTAAGCCGATAGGCCGAGAAGCGATAGGAGTCATGGTTGCTCTGCAACACCAGGCAACAATTGCGGCTGGAAACCACGTAGCGAGTTTCAATTGCAAAAGGGCATGTGATTATCGTTGGGTAATATTCGAATTCAAGCATACATATAAACGCCATGCAGTAAAGGCTTTAACTATTTCTTACCTGATCAATGAATTTATATATATATGCAAATTCATGATATTACATGGTTTCGTTCATGAGTAGTGAATATGTAACTGGCGGCAAAGTGGTAAACAGACTCGCGTGGCGTTTCACGAATTCGCTCCTGGCCAGGGAGTATAGCGCTTAACTCTAATATATAAACCTTCATTTGTCATGTGTCTTAAGGTAGCTACAGCTTTTGAAAAGTACAATAACGAATTAAAAGTGCAAGGGGCCTGTTATCGCCAACGCTCGTCAACAAATATAAATAGGAGACGTTCTCTCTCTCTGATACCATAACAGAAAACGAACAGCACTATTACGCGCCAACTATTACATTTTTGTATATATATCACGACTTTTTCACATCTAACACTTTGCTTGATACATCGTTTTCATAAACCGGAGACGAGGCGAAGTGAGGCAGGGCTGGGTGACGAGAAGCGAGAGGCGAGAGGCGAGAGGCGAGAGGCGAGAGGCTAGAGGCTAGAGGCTAGAGGCTAGAGACGAGAGACGAGAGACGAGAGACGAGAGACGAGAGACGAGAGACGAGAGACGAGAGACGAGAGACTAGAGACTAGAGACTAGAGACTAGAGACGAGAGACGTGACGCCATGCCATGCCATGCCATGCCATGCCATGCCATGCCATGCCATGCCATGCCATTCAATGCCTTGTGATTCAATACCATGCAGTTCAATGCGATGCGATGCAATGACATGCGATTCGATGCCATGCGAGGCGAGGCGAGGCGAGGCGATGCATCATCTAACATAACGTGATTCCCTGGAAAACGACTCTGTTGTTGAGTGAACAACAAAGTTAAGATATAACAAGATGTAAGTAATTCGAGAAGTCTGAGTACTGTAGGTACTATTGCAAATTCATTGCTTAATATATGTGAATGTGTACGAAATCCATCCATCGCTTTTACCGAGTATACAAATACTCACTCATTGTTGGTGTTTAGGGAGGTAAATGAAGTATTGCAAAGCTAATTACGAAACTAGCTTTCACAATGACATTTGGTGGTTGGTCGCTTTGCAAATTATAGTAGATTCTATATCAATTTTATTCGTTATTTTACGTGAATGAATGAATGAATGAATGAATGAATGAATGAATGAATGAATGAATGAATGAATGTGTGCCTGCATACATTGCCTAAATAAAATATGTAAATATACGGACGGTGGTGGCGTTTAGAGAGGTGAATGAATCATTTGAAATCTAATTAGGAAACTAGCATTAAAATGGAGAGAGGTGAGAGTGCAGGTGTGCTTGAACTTGGGTGGGTTCTGGGTTTCGTTGACGTATATATTACAGGTGAATATGTGCATCGAATGCTCGATTGAAGTATATAAATACACATTGTTAGTGTGTATTGAGGTAAATGATGGACTGTAAAGCTAATCAAGACACTAGAATTCACTTTGAGGCTAGTGGCTGGCCGGCTGGCAAGCGTGGAAGTGGCAAACGATCGTTGAGTTGCCGTGTAAGACCACACCAAAGCAACACCTCCCTCCATCTCAAGTCGAATTTCGTCTTTATTACGCATTGGTACATTGCAGCAATGGTAAATTAAATAGATAAACGTCTGATCTTGATGTGTGTGTGAATATAATTTCGCTGTCAAAGCCGACTAAGGAATTCCGAGTGATATACACACCACTCCACACTCACAAGGGAGAGTGAGTAAGTAATTTCGTAAAAAAAGAGAAGAGCATGCCAACAATGGGTAACTATTATAGTTAGGTTCTCGATCACAGTAAACCCGTTGATTTAGAGTTTATTTGCACAATGACCACGTCATATTAGATGCCATTTAAATACCAAATCCAGTTCTCCACTAAACGCAAACACAAGCTTAACACTATTTAACCCATCTCTACTAGCCTTTTCATAACCAACCACTAAGCTACCTAAACCAGTTTCCACACTTATATAAATAGACAAAAACTTCACCCTATATAACCTATCTCAGAAAACAAACAAAATCAATTAATATTGCACTAACTGGCAACCCCCCATTCATAAAATCAACTTCTTTCCTTCCAGACCGACCATCCATCGTATTTGCTGCTCGCACATAATCTTTAATCTAAAGTTATTAAATGATATTACTCACCTCACTCTCCTTCTTTCTCCTCCTTCCTTCCTTCCTTCCTTCCTTCCTTCCTTCCTTCCTTCCTTCCTTCCTTCCTTCCTTCCTTCCTTCCTTCCTTCCTTCCTTCCTTCCTTCCTTCTAACTCGTTCCAGTTGTTCAGCTTCGACCCATCAAACCCGGACTCGACTGACGACTCACTTCTGCTGCTCGTTCCAAGGTTTTTTCCTCATACGATGCTGGCTAGTGTGAAGTAATTACTGCAAATCAAATTAACACGATTCATTAATGTACATAACCAATTAACATCATCGTCTCCTACTTGATTTTGACTAGTTGATAGGGTTGTTTTTGGTCTCCCCGAAGGGAGTGGACCGATCCCAGAGGTACTGCAATACCGGGCCGATCCGCGGCAAAGGTGGAGCAAGCTCCTAGCACTTCGCCATGTTGCAAAAAATCAGTTTAATATCAAGGATCCCACATGGGGATCGTATCAGATATAAAGCTGATAAGAACAGATACTACACTTTGTACTTTGTACTACACGAGAGACGAGAGACTAGAGACGTGACGTGACGTGACGCGATGCCATGCCATGCCATGCCATGCCATGCCATGCCATGCCATGCCATGCCATGCCATGCCATGCCATTCAATGCCTTGTGATTCAATACCATGCAGTTCAATGCGATGCGATGCAATGACATGCGATTCGATGCCATGCGAGGCGAGGCGAGGCGAGGCGATGCATCATCTAACATAACGTGATTCCCTGGAAAACGACTCTGTTGTTGAGTGAACAACAAAGTTAAGATATAACAAGATGTAAGTAATTCGAGAAGTCTGAGTACTGTAGGTACTATTGCAAATTCATTGCTTAATATATGTGAATGTGTACGAAATCCATCCATCGCTTTTACCGAGTATACAAATACTCACTCATTGTTGGTGTTTAGGGAGGTAAATGAAGTATTGCAAAGCTAATTACGAAACTAGCTTTCACAATGACATTTGGTGGTTGGTCGCTTTGCAAATTATAGTAGATTCTATATCAATTTTATTCGTTATTTTACGTGAATGAATGAATGAATGAATGAATGAATGAATGAATGAATGAATGAATGAATGAATGTGTGCCTGCATACATTGCCTAAATAAAATATGTAAATATACGGACGGTGGTGGCGTTTAGAGAGGTGAATGAATCATTTGAAATCTAATTAGGAAACTAGCATTAAAATGGAGAGAGGTGAGAGTGCAGGTGTGCTTGAACTTGGGTGGGTTCTGGGTTTCGTTGACGTATATATTACAGGTGAATATGTGCATCGAATGCTCGATTGAAGTATATAAATACACATTGTTAGTGTGTATTGAGGTAAATGATGGACTGTAAAGCTAATCAAGACACTAGAATTCACTTTGAGGCTAGTGGCTGGCCGGCTGGCAAGCGTGGAAGTGGCAAACGATCGTTGAGTTGCCGTGTAAGACCACACCAAAGCAACACCTCCCTCCATCTCAAGTCGAATTTCGTCTTTATTACGCATTGGTACATTGCAGCAATGGTAAATTAAATAGATAAACGTCTGATCTTGATGTGTGTGTGAATATAATTTCGCTGTCAAAGCCGACTAAGGAATTCCGAGTGATATACACACCACTCCACACTCACAAGGGAGAGTGAGTAAGTAATTTCGTAAAAAAAGAGAAGAGCATGCCAACAATGGGTAACTATTATAGTTAGGTTCTCGATCATAGTAAACCCGTTGATTTAGAGTTTATTTGCACAATGACCACGTCATATTAGATGCCATTTAAATACCAAATCCAGTTCTCCACTAAACGCAAACACAAGCCTAACACTATTCAACCCATCTCTACCAGCCTTTTCATAACCAACCACTAAGCTACCTAAACCAGTTTCCACACTTATATAAATAGACAAAAAACTTCACCCTATATAACCTATCTCAGAAAACAAACAAAATCAATTAATATTGCACTAACTGGCAACCCCCCATTCATAAAATCAACTTCTTTCCTTCCAGACCGACCGACCATCGTATTTGCTGCTCGCACATAATCTTTAATCTAAAGTTATTAAATGATATTACTCACCTCACTCTCCTTCTTTCTCCTCCTTCCTTCCTTCCTTCCTTCCTTCCTTCCTTCCTTCCTTCCTTCCTTCCTTCCTTCCTTCCTTCCTTCCTTCCCTCTAACTCGTTCCAGTTGTTCAGCTTCGACCCATCAAACCCGGACTCGACTGACGACTCACTTCTGCTGCTCGTTCCAAGGTTTTTTCCTCATACGATGCTGGCTGGTGTGAAGTAATTACTGCAAATCAAATTAACACGATTCATTAATGTACATAACCAATTAACATCATCGTCTCCTACTTGATTTTGACTAGTTGATAGGGTTGTTTTTGGTCTCCCCGAAGGGAGTGGACCGATCCCAGAGGTACTGCAATACCGGGCCGATCCGCGGCAAAGGTGGAGCAAGCTCCTAGCACTTCGCCATGTTGCAAAAAATCAGTTTAATATCAAGGATCCCACATGGGGATCGTATCAGATATAAAGCTGATAAGAACAGATACTACACTTTGATCTAAGCCGATAGGCCGAGAAGCGATAGGAGTCATGGTTGCTCTGCAACACCAGGCAACAATTGCGGCTGGAAACCACGTAGCGAGTTTCAATTGCAAAAGGGCATGTGATTATCGTTGGGTAATATTCGAATTCAAGCATACATATAAACGCCATGCAGTAAAGGCTTTAACTATTTCTTACCTGATCAATGAATTTATATATATATGCAAATTCATGATATTACATGGTTTCGTTCATGAGTAGTGAATATGTAACTGGCGGCAAAGTGGTAAACAGACTCGCGTGGCGTTTCACGAATTCGCTCCTGGCCAGGGAGTATAGCGCTTAACTCTAATATATAAACCTTCATTTGTCATGTGTCTTAAGGTAGCTACAGCTTTTGAAAAGTACAATAACGAATTAAAAGTGCAAGGGGCCTGTTATCGCCAACGCTCGTCAACAAATATAAATAGGAGACGTTCTCTCTCTCTGATACCATAACAGAAAACGAACAGCACTATTACGCGCCAACTATTACATTTTTGTATATATATCACGACTTTTTCACATCTAACACTTTGCTTGATACATCGTTTTCATAAACCGGAGACGAGGCGAAGTGAGGCAGGGCTGGGTGACGAGAAGCGAGAGGCGAGAGGCGAGAGGCGAGAGGCGAGAGGCTAGAGGCTAGAGGCTAGAGGCTAGAGACGAGAGACGAGAGACGAGAGACGAGAGACGAGAGACGAGAGACGAGAGACGAGAGACGAGAGACTAGAGACTAGAGACTAGAGACTAGAGACGAGAGACGTGACGCCATGCCATGCCATGCCATGCCATGCCATGCCATGCCATGCCATGCCATGCCATTCAATGCCTTGTGATTCAATACCATGCAGTTCAATGCGATGCGATGCAATGACATGCGATTCGATGCCATGCGAGGCGAGGCGAGGCGAGGCGATGCATCATCTAACATAACGTGATTCCCTGGAAAACGACTCTGTTGTTGAGTGAACAACAAAGTTAAGATATAACAAGATGTAAGTAATTCGAGAAGTCTGAGTACTGTAGGTACTATTGCAAATTCATTGCTTAATATATGTGAATGTGTACGAAATCCATCCATCGCTTTTACCGAGTATACAAATACTCACTCATTGTTGGTGTTTAGGGAGGTAAATGAAGTATTGCAAAGCTAATTACGAAACTAGCTTTCACAATGACATTTGGTGGTTGGTCGCTTTGCAAATTATAGTAGATTCTATATCAATTTTATTCGTTATTTTACGTGAATGAATGAATGAATGAATGAATGAATGAATGAATGAATGAATGAATGAATGAATGTGTGCCTGCATACATTGCCTAAATAAAATATGTAAATATACGGACGGTGGTGGCGTTTAGAGAGGTGAATGAATCATTTGAAATCTAATTAGGAAACTAGCATTAAAATGGAGAGAGGTGAGAGTGCAGGTGTGCTTGAACTTGGGTGGGTTCTGGGTTTCGTTGACGTATATATTACAGGTGAATATGTGCATCGAATGCTCGATTGAAGTATATAAATACACATTGTTAGTGTGTATTGAGGTAAATGATGGACTGTAAAGCTAATCAAGACACTAGAATTCACTTTGAGGCTAGTGGCTGGCCGGCTGGCAAGCGTGGAAGTGGCAAACGATCGTTGAGTTGCCGTGTAAGACCACACCAAAGCAACACCTCCCTCCATCTCAAGTCGAATTTCGTCTTTATTACGCATTGGTACATTGCAGCAATGGTAAATTAAATAGATAAACGTCTGATCTTGATGTGTGTGTGAATATAATTTCGCTGTCAAAGCCGACTAAGGAATTCCGAGTGATATACACACCACTCCACACTCACAAGGGAGAGTGAGTAAGTAATTTCGTAAAAAAAGAGAAGAGCATGCCAACAATGGGTAACTATTATAGTTAGGTTCTCGATCATAGTAAACCCGTTGATTTAGAGTTTATTTGCACAATGACCACGTCATATTAGATGCCATTTAAATACCAAATCCAGTTCTCCACTAAACGCAAACACAAGCCTAACACTATTCACCCATCTCTACCAGCCTTTTCATAACCAACCACTAAGCTACCTAAACCAGTTTCCACACTTATATAAATAGACAAAAACTTCACCCTATATAACCTATCTCAGAAAACAAACAAAATCAATTAATATTGCACTAACTGGCAACCCCCCATTCATAAAATCAACTTCTTTCCTTCCAGACCGACCGACCATCGTATTTGCTGCTCGCACATAATCTTTAATCTAAAGTTATTAAATGATATTACTCACCTCACTCTCCTTCTTTCTCCTCCTTCCTTCCTTCCTTCCTTCCTTCCTTCCTTCCTTCCTTCCTTCCTTCCTTCCTTCCTTCCTTCCTTCCTTCCCTCTAACTCGTTCCAGTTGTTCAGCTTCGACCCATCAAACCCGGACTCGACTGACGACTCACTTCTGCTGCTCGTTCCAAGGTTTTTTCCTCATACGATGCTGGCTGGTGTGAAGTAATTACTGCAAATCAAATTAACACGATTCATTAATGTACATAACCAATTAACATCATCGTCTCCTACTTGATTTTGACTAGTTGATAGGGTTGTTTTTGGTCTCCCCGAAGGGAGTGGACCGATCCCAGAGGTACTGCAATACCGGGCCGATCCGCGGCAAAGGTGGAGCAAGCTCCTAGCACTTCGCCATGTTGCAAAAAATCAGTTTAATATCAAGGATCCCACATGGGGATCGTATCAGATATAAAGCTGATAAGAACAGATACTACACTTTGATCTAAGCCGATAGGCCGAGAAGCGATAGGAGTCATGGTTGCTCTGCAACACCAGGCAACAATTGCGGCTGGAAACCACGTAGCGAGTTTCAATTGCAAAAGGGCATGTGATTATCGTTGGGTAATATTCGAATTCAAGCATACATATAAACGCCATGCAGTAAAGGCTTTAACTATTTCTTACCTGATCAATGAATTTATATATATATGCAAATTCATGATATTACATGGTTTCGTTCATGAGTAGTGAATATGTAACTGGCGGCAAAGTGGTAAACAGACTCGCGTGGCGTTTCACGAATTCGCTCCTGGCCAGGGAGTATAGCGCTTAACTCTAATATATAAACCTTCATTTGTCATGTGTCTTAAGGTAGCTACAGCTTTTGAAAAGTACAATAACGAATTAAAAGTGCAAGGGGCCTGTATCGCCAACGCTCGTCAACAAATATAAATAGGAGACGTTCTCTCTCTCTGATACCATAACAGAAAACGAACAGCACTATTACGCGCCAACTATTACATTTTTGTATATATATCACGACTTTTTCACATCTAACACTTTGCTTGATACATCGTTTTCATAAACCGGAGACGAGGCGAAGTGAGGCAGGGCTGGGTGACGAGAAGCGAGAGGCGAGAGGCGAGAGGCGAGAGGCGAGAGGCTAGAGGCTAGAGGCTTAGAGGCTAGAGACGAGAGACGAGAGACGAGAGACGAGAGACGAGAGACGAGAGACGAGAGACGAGAGACGAGAGACTAGAGACTAGAGACTAGAGACTAGAGACGAGAGACGTGACGCCATGCCATGCCATGCCATGCCATGCCATGCCATGCCATGCCATGCCATGCCATTCAATGCCTTGTGATTCAATACCATGCAGTTCAATGCGATGCGATGCAATGACATGCGATTCGATGCCATGCGAGGCGAGGCGAGGCGAGGCGATGCATCATCTAACATAACGTGATTCCCTGGAAAACGACTCTGTTGTTGAGTGAACAACAAAGTTAAGATATAACAAGATGTAAGTAATTCGAGAAGTCTGAGTACTGTAGGTACTATTGCAAATTCATTGCTTAATATATGTGAATGTGTACGAAATCCATCCATCGCTTTTACCGAGTATACAAATACTCACTCATTGTTGGTGTTTAGGGAGGTAAATGAAGTATTGCAAAGCTAATTACGAAACTAGCTTTCACAATGACATTTGGTGGTTGGTCGCTTTGCAAATTATAGTAGATTCTATATCAATTTTATTCGTTATTTTACGTGAATGAATGAATGAATGAATGAATGAATGAATGAATGAATGAATGAATGAATGAATGTGTGCCTGCATACATTGCCTAAATAAAATATGTAAATATACGGACGGTGGTGGCGT